>NC_057804.1:391684054-391691114 GCF_018294505.1 Triticum aestivum | reverse complement strand
GGGCGCCGGCGGCGGAGGAGGCCGAAGGCCTCGGGCGGCGATGCGGGACGCGGGGCGACGCGCGCGGGCCTGGCCTGGGCCCCGTGGGCTGGCGGTGGCGGAGGACCACGTGGCAAGCCACGATTGGCTGCGGGCGCGGGCGGACATGTCCGTCGGCGGCGGGGGAAATGTCCGGCGGCGCGAGAGGAAGAAGGCTAGGGTTTCATCCGCGAATTTGGAGGGGAAGGGGGCGTTTTTATAGATAGAGGGAGCTAGGAGAGTCCAAATGGGGTGCGGTTTTCGCCCACACGATCGTGATCGAACGACCGAGAGCATGGAGGGGGTTTGGATGGGTTATTGGTCCACTTTAGAGGGGTGTTGGGCTGCAACATAAAGAGGCCTTTGCGGTTCCCCGGTTAACCGTTGGAGTATCAAACGGACTCCAAATGGCACGAAACTTGATAGGCGGTCTACCGGTGGTGTACCAAGGCCACTTGGCAAATCACGGACCATTCCGAGAATGTTTAACACCCGCACAAGAGGAGAGGCAAAAAGGGGACGTCGGATGACATAGGAGTGCCGGATTACAAAACGGACAACGGGGAAAATGCTCGGATGCATGAGACGAACACGTATGCAAATGCGATGCACATGACGACATGATATGAAATGCATATGATGACATGGCAAAGTGCAACACGCAAGCAAATGACAAGGCAATGACGGCGAATAACTGGCGAACACCTGGCGCATCGAATCCGGGGCATTACAACACCTCCACTAACAAGAGATCTCGTCCCGAGATCTTAGGACCGAGACGGAAGGGAAAATGGATGAGGTGAAACAAGAACTCAAGAGAAGAAGCAAAGAATCGAGAGCACTCGAGAAGAAGAGAGGAATGAAGAGAATGACGAGAATTGAAAGCTCACGGAATCAGATAGACTATGAAACCACTCCGGTTAGAACGAGATAAAAACGAATAACACTGAAAGGATTTAGGCAGCACTCCAGCTGAAACATGGAGGAATAGAACACGAGCTTGAGAGGATGGAATTATACTTGATGCAGACATGACACAAAACCCCCGGAAAGAATTTAAAGAGTTGAATGAAAAGAACGGAGAAGAAAATGACAACTTGTGCCATGAATGAAATTGAAAGCATCTTTAGAAGGAAGGTTTAGACGGAGTTGTTGAGAAAATCAACAACGAAAAGAATAAGCTTGTTGTGGTCTTATAGGTAACATCTCAAGATCATAAGGTGATAACCGGCCACAAACGGAAATGATTGGATAGCTGAGAAGAACGAAGAAATGCAAAACTCCACTTCAAAAGAAAATGAAGAATTGTTTGCACTTCGAGACGCAAGAGGAAAAGATACTTGAACTCCACAAACAATAATCTTGATGAACTCTTGAAGAATGAATTAAATCATGAAGAACCATCGTGAAGAACTCAAGTGCCAAAAGGATGATGAGATAGAATGAAGGAGAAAAGAATAAGACTAAAGCCTTGCGTTGATTTAGATGGAGGTTCTGACGAAAAGGCCGAGTAATTTTGAACTCCGGAAAAGAAAAGATGAAAACACTTGGAAATAGAATTTATTCATCAAGAACAAATTCCGAAGAAAAGGGATTACTCACTTTGAGGAAATAAGAATAAGATTTATTGTATGCTTGTCCTTCATCAAATTAAATTGATGAAACAATGGATTTGGCATGCAACTTATTCTTCTTGAAAAGGATTGAGAAGTGACATATTGCAAACTTGAGAAGGTCTTCATGAACCACCGGTAGGATTGAAAAGAACGAAAGGATTAAAATGATAATCAAGGAAAAGAATCTTGAATGAACCACCGTAAGAATTCAAAATTGAATGACGAAAGAGACTGAATCACCGGGAAGAATTAGAAGGACCAATATGCTAGAGGGGGATTTAGATGCAAAAGAACAAAGAGATCATGAGCTGATTAAAGAACACTTGAACGAAGCACCAGGATAATTGGATAATGTTAGCTGAAATGTGAGGACAAAGAATTCTTCTGGAATGATGGCCTCCGGTGAAAAGAAATGAAAAAAACAACTCCTGACATACTCCGAATGGGTAAGAAAAGAATATCTGACAAATGGAATAATTCGAGAGGATAATATGAAGCTAGAACCACGAATCTTAGAGAGAACAAACAAGATTTTGAGGAAAAACTCTTCGTTGGTCTTCAAATGACGACGAGAAACACCACCAAAATTACTGAGATACTCTGGTAGAATGAAAAGCGGAGAGGTTGAGGCAACCATGAAAATGATTTGAAATCGATCTCGGGGAAGGCATGTGACTGATGGAATCCATTCTTACGTCACACTTGAAAAGAATTTGGGAATAGCTCCGGAATAATTAGAAGAGTCAGGTAAGATCCTGGGAAAAGACCTGTGGGTTAGGGCCCACTAAAAGAAAACACCATTGTAAAGGGTTGTTAAAGAGTTAGATGATGCACCAGAATGATTGAAGAATTTGAATGAGGTGACACCCTCGAATTAATTGGAACACAGATGAATCTCCTGAGATGTGTTGAACTCCAGAATGATTGAATGGCGAGAGGCAAACGAGTAAGGAGAACACTTGATCCAAGGGAAAAGAATGTGATCAACCCGAAAACTTGAATTGAGTGCACCGGAAAAAGAAAAGGGATGAAGAATGACGAACGAGACGAGAATTCACTGGTTGAAATAATTGAGGGAAGACTGAAGTGACTCCACACGAATGAAATTGATGGTCAAAACAGACTCAGGCTCCGGGAAGAAGAGGGTGGGAGGGCGGGAAAAACAAATGCAACTTGGAAGGGGGAACCAACGAATATCTTGAAGAGAAAACATCGGTTGAATTAATTGAGGAAAGAAAGCAACGACTTCGCACGAGTAGGATGGATACTCGATTATGGACTCCGGTTCCGAGAAGAAGAAGGGAGGGCGTGTGGAAAAAACAAGGACAGCTAAGGATTGAACTTGGCAAAGGTGAAGAGACTCGAGTCAACTTGACAATAAATGCACCGGATAAAAAGAGCTGAGGAACAACGATCGAAAAACCAACTGCGTGATCCTAAAGAAAAATTTTAAGGGGGAAGAGGAGTAATTCAAAACACCTATGTCAAGATTCCTTACCAGAGCGACGAAGGGGCTGAGGAGTAAAAAGAATTCCTACTCTCCGATATAACTAGACTCCCAAATTAGTTTTCTTCTAGACTCGACAACGGTCAACTACGAACAATCAAGGGGGGCTTCTATGGTCGGTCGAGGCTCTGATACCAACTTGTCACGCCCAATATGCGACCCTATCCAAAAGGAACTCGAAGGTCCCACCAAGGATAGACCCCATATTGAAACGCTTTTGCAAGGTGGATATCGTTACATCAACATTACATAATAGATGGGGATACATACAAAAGGCATACAATGCCACACGAATACAACATCACAATACATCAACCATAAGATCAACATCCGACTACGGATGAAACACAAACATAAGCTCAAATGACATCCACCCTGCTAGCCCAGGCTGCGGACCTGGAACCTATCCCCTGATCGAAGAAGAAGCAGAAGAAGAACTCCAAAACAAGCAAGCATCGCTCTCGCGTCATGATCATCACATAACCTGCACCTGCAACTGTTGTTGTAGTAATCTGTGAGCCACGAGGACTCATCAATCCCATTACCATGGGTATCAAGACTAGCAAAGCTTAATGGGAAAGGAAGGGGTAAAGTGGTGAGGTTGCAGCAGCGACTAAGCATGATATGGTGGCTAACATACGCAAATAGGAGCGAGAAGAGAAGCAAAGGAACGGTCGTGAAGCTAGCAATGATCAAGAGGTGATCCTGAACACCTACTTACGTCAAACATAACCCAAAACCGTGTTCACCTCCCGGACTCCGCCGAAAAGAGACCATCACGGCTACACACACGGTTGATGCGTTTTAATTCAGATCTGGTGTCAAGTTATCTACAGCCGGACATTAACAAATTCCCATCCGCCACATAACCGCGGGCACGGCTATCGAAAGTTTATAACCCTACAGGGGTGTCCCAACTTAGCCCATGATAAGCTCTCGCGATCAACGAAGGATATTTCTTCTCCCAGGAAGACCCGATCAGTCTCGAAATCCTGGTTTACAAGACATTTCGACAATGGTAAAACAAGTCCAGCAAGACCGCCCGATGCGCCGACAATCCCGATAGGAGCTGCACATATCTCGTTCTCAGGGCAACACCGGATGAACACTACGTACAACTAAAACCAGACCTCAAGTTTCCCCGAGGTGGCGCTGCAAGTGGCTCTAGTTCGGACCAACACTTAGACAAGCATTGGCCCGGGGGGCTGAATAAAGATGACCCTCGAGAGAGCGACTCCCAAGGGAAAAGTAGGTGTTGGTGAGGAAAATGGTAAAACCAAGGTTGGGCCTTGCTAGAGGAGTTTTATTCAAAGCGAACTGTCAAGGGGGTCCCATAAATCACCCAACCGCGTTAGGGACGCAAAATCTGGGAACATAATACCGATATGCCGGAAACTAGGGCGGCAAGAGTGGAACAAAACACCAGGCATAAGGCCGAGCCTTCCACCCTTTACCAAGTATATAGATGCATTAATTAAATAAGAGATATTGTGATATCCCAACATAATCCTGTCCATCATGGAGCAATCTTCAACTTCACCTGCAACTAACAATGCCATAAGAGGGGCTGAGCAAAGTGGTAACATAGCCAAACAACGGTTTGCTAGGAAGGGTGTCAAAGGTTAGAGGTTCATGGCAATTTGGGAGGCTTAAGAAACAAGTGATAGGAAGCGCAGCATAGCGATAGAACGAAGCAACTAGCATAGCAATGATAGTAGTGAGATCCAGGGTAGCGGTCATCTTTCCCGAAATCCCGCTAGGAAGAAGAACGAGTCCATGAAGAAGATGAAGCCACGAAGACGAACCAAGCGTAGACGAACGAATCCTCACGATCGCAACGAAAACGGGAACTATCGAGAAGAAGCACACAACATGGTAAACACACCACACAAGAACAAGGCATGATTCTCAACCAAGTATGATGCAATACAAGGCTACATGGAGCTACTCATGGCAAGAGATGAAGCATACAAGAGCAACACATCAAAGCAAGTTTAAATGAGGCCGGAAACAACATATAACAATTCCGGTAAATCCTCATATGCAAATTTAGAAATTGGTCCAGAACTGAAGAAACCTTATGTTCAAGTTGTTAAACAGCAAATTAAGATGCACCAAGATGATCTACACGAGATTCTAGTCAAGTTACATATAAAGTTCATTTAATTCGGAGCTACGGCCTAGAAGATATGAGCAAAACAAGATAAGCATGGCATTGATGAAAAATGCAAACAAACATTAAGCAAACACCTCAAAACAATGATGCAACATGATAATATGAAACTACATGCAAAATCAAGCAAGTTTCATATAGAGCACACTCAAAACAGAGCAACGGTTCAACACATACACTCTATACAAGTTTAAAAGGCATGCTGTCCAAAACAGCAAGTAGGCATCTAGCAAGCATCAAAACAATATGCTACAGCATCCCAACATAAGAACAAAAGGAATGAGCATGACTTACAGGTAAAGCATGACAAAACATGAACACTGAGCTATCTCCAGAAACTACTAGAACATGCTCAAAATGACATGGCAAGATTACAAATAATAACAGTTACAGATTTGGCAGAAATAACATCAGGTTGCAATGTTTAGAGCAATCAAACAACATGCTACAAGAACTTAACCTGGCAAACAAAGGCATGGCATGAATCTACTAATTGCATAGAACAGAAGTCCCTTACTGACCATGAGCCAAAAAGGCACAGAAGATATGATGGCACCCATGTAAAGATGGCAAATGATATGACAGATTCATACATGGCAGGAACAACAATAAGTAGGCATGTTGGTGAGCTCGAACCACTCACCACAGAGCAATACATGGCATGGCAAGGCAACCAACAGTAAGAAGACATGTTTGTGAAGCTAAGCATGGCAATATCAAGTTCATAGGGTGCATGGATCACTAACAACAATCATGGCAACATTGAACTTAATGTTAATAGGCTGACAGCAACATTATTTAGCAAGTTGAGAGCAAGATTACAACAATCTACAGCTGGCTGTAAATGTAACCAGGGGAGTGAATGGATAGAGCATGACATGTATAACAAAACATTCTTAGTGAACATCTCCAGATTATGCATAGAATGACTTGTAGCAGCAGGTTTACATAGCATCACGAAATAACAGATTCAGCTTAGCAAAACAGTAACAGCAAGTACCCTACTTAACAAGCTCGATGCACTCAGTAAAAGACACACAAAAATACATGGATTGCACCACTGTAAAGATGGCATGATTTAGCACAAAACACATGTAGACATCAAGCTCATAGGATGCACACACAAAATGCAACGAAAAAGACAAAACAACAAGTTATAACAGTTTCAGCAGGTTAACATCATATAGCACTCTTGCAACGATTATTAGGGCATTAAGATGGACTCAAACAAACATCGTACAATGGAATGAAATGTAGAGCATCTCATGATGAACATTTTGATATATTACACGCACAAAACGGAGCTACGGATGCGGAGTTATGATGTGATGAACAGGTCAACAAAATGATAAAAAACCAGGGACTTGCACGAAATCTCACCCTCCGGATCAGATCTAGGTTTTCGCACGCTCTTCTAGGTTGACCGGAGAGTTCGCCAGAGACGGGGCGGAGAGGGCGCCGGAGAGGGTCGGGGACGGCCGAACGGAGCGAGATCCGGCCGGATCCCACCGGATCCGGGCCGGAGGGGACCGGCGCGGGGCGGAGGAAGCCCGCGAGGGGCGGAGGAGCATGGGCGGCGCCGGAGCCCGGCGAGGTTGGGGCGGAGCCGCGCGGGTGAAGCAGGCGGAGACGGGTGGCGTGGCGGAGACGGGGAGAGGCGACGGCGCGCAGGAGGCGGGCGCTAGCGGGCAGAGCCGCGGCGGCGGCGGAAGACGGAGGGCGGCGCCAGCGGAGGAAGCCAGGCGG
>NC_057804.1:391667437-391683695 GCF_018294505.1 Triticum aestivum | reverse complement strand
GCGGGGCGCGGGGCGATGCGTGCGGGCCCGGGCGGGCCTGGCCTGGGCCCCGCGGGCTGGCGGCGGCGGAGGACCACGTGGCAAGCCACGATTGTCTGCGGGTGCAGGCGGACATGTCCGTCGGCGGCGGGGGAAATGTCCGGCGGCGCGAGAGGAAGAAGGCTAGGGTTTCATCCGCGAATTTGGAGGGGAAGGGGACGTTTTTATAGATAGAGGGAGCTAGGAGAGTCCAAATGGGGTGCGGTTTTCGCCCACATGATCGTGGTAGAACGACCGAGAGCATGGAGGGGGTTTGGATGGGTTATTGGGCCATTTTGGAGGGGTGTTGGGCTGCAACATAAAGATGCCTTTGTGGTTCCCCGATTAACCGTTGGAGTATCAAACAGACTCCAAATGGCACGAAACTTGACAGGTGGTCTACCGGTGGTGTACCAAGGCCGCTTGGAAAATCACGGACCATTCCGAGAATGTTTAACACTCGCACAAGAGAAGAGGCAAAAAGGGGACGCCGGATGACATAGGAGTGCCGGATTGCAAAACGGACAACGGGGAAAATGCTCGGATGGATGAGACGAACACGTATGCAAATGCGATGCACATGACGACATGATATGAAATGCATATGATGACATGGCAAAGTGCAACACGCAAGCAAATGACAAGGCAATGACAGCGAATAACTGGCGAACACCTGGCGCATCGAATCCGGGGCGTTACACCAGTTGTGGGAATAGTAGGGGCCGGTGAGTCCTCCGCGGCAGCACAGCGGGCCACGGGAGGCAGGAGCATGAGGCACGACCAGCGCTGGTTTGGCGGCTGGAGCAAGAAGACCAGAGGTTGAAGAAGCACTACGGCCGTTGGATGGACATCGTACGGTCACTAGAGCTAGAATCGTTCATATTGACTAAGTTGACAAAGCCCTTCGTCCCCGTCAACTTAGTAGGCCCACAAGTCAGCCTCCCACCAAGGTGGGTCCTAGCTAGCAGGGGGAGTATTCATTTTTTTGTGCGTAATAAGGAGGCACTTCCGGTGGGTCCGAGCTGACAGCGGGGGGGGGGGGACGTTTTTTTCGCGAAATACAGTGGCCCGTTAGGTGGGTCCCAGCAGTCAGGGGGCAAACGTTTTTTTCGCAAAATACGGTGGTCGTCCAGTGGGTCCCTGCTGTTAGTTGGAGGAATCATTATTTTCCGCGTAATAAGGAGGCACTTACTTGCTGCGGCCGTGGACCCTGCTGAGACTCTCCACTTACAGTATACTTCCGATGGAAGTCGTTCCTTGACCACGTTGACCTCGCCGCGTTCCGTTGCATGCATGCGTCCATGGGTGTGGTGCGTCCCCACTGTCAGCCTCTCACGTACAGTCATCTTCCGATGACTCTCGGTTGTTGATCATGGTGACCACACTATGCCGAGCGCACCCAGACTGGAACGACCTGGAGATGGGGAAGACGGGGCAGTGGAGTCGCAGATGGAGAGGAGTGGGAAACTTCACTGGTTCGGGTGCGCAGCAGCACAGCCTCGGTGCTGCCCACGGGAGATAGGAGCAAGAACAGAGGTTGAAGAAGGAGCACGGCTGTTGGATTAACATCCAACGGTCCAGCTGCTAGAATCATTTGTTAATTAAGTTGACAAAGCCATGCGCACACGTCCGCTTAGCAGGCCCACAAGTTAGTCACCAAATCTGACGGGTCCCATCTGTCAACGGGATGAATAATTTTTTTCGCAAAACAAGGAGGCACTTCCTTCCGTGTGAAGATACAGCCGGTGGGTCCCAGCTGTCAGGTGGAGGAAACATTTTTTCAGCTTAATAAGGAGGAACTTTCCTTGCGTGCGACCATGGACCTTGTGGGTCCCAGCCGTCAGGCTCTCCATGTACAGTCCTCTTTCGATGACTCTCGTTTGTTGACCACGCCGCACCGAACACAGCGAGGCATTGGACGACGGCGAGGCCCCGGACGGGAACGACTCGGAGATGGGATAACGCGGCAGTGGAGTCGCAGATTGAGAGGAGGAGAAGGGTTATAACTGGTTCTGTTGCAATTCATATCAAACTCAGGTTCATAGGACACGTTCATATTCATAGCCAACATTCACTATCAACAACTCAAAAGATTCATATATACACAAGCTCAGCATATCTATGCATCCAAATGATTGATAGATCACACGACAATATTCATACATAATTCACAAAAAGATTCAGATATACACATGTTCAGTATGTTTATGCATTCAAATGATTGAGATCATAGCCAATATGATCCATGGACGAACTTTAATTACCTAGGGTACAGACTGGTAAATGGTGTTCAATCAGAGGTACTTCTTGCTAAAATTAGTTCTTGTACGAGTAAACTTTTGAGTACATAAGAGGCAGCACAAACAATCTAAACTTTGCTTGTAGGTTTATCCTCAAATAGTGGCCTCGTGCCGATGGAGGTTTGAGCAACTTGGCCACTACTTTCATCCAACTAGTTTACTGGCTCATCTTAGTCCTGTATCTCGCCAAAATTCTACATTGCAGACGAGGAAGGAGACGGTTGAGAAAATGAACCACCCAAATTTTTTGTGTAGTTCAACTGAAATGGAGCATCCTTGGCGTGCAGACTGATTAAGTCCCAGATGAATATACGCGTCAACCAACTTGTCTGGAATCTTTAGACTCCATGCCATATACTCCCTCCGTTCCAAAATAGATGACCCAACTTTATACTAAAGTTAGTACAAAGTTGAGTCATCTATTTTGGAACGGAGGGAGTAGTTCGCTACCATATGTGCCGATAACCAAAAGGCACAAGTTGGGACCAAAGACTGGACTGCGTTTTTCTGGGCTATGCACCAAGCAATATTTTTGGCGTTCACTCTCCTAATAGTTGGAGTTTGACAATTGGTTGACGCCGGTTGATACTCGAATGAATATAGGCACTTCTTGTCAACATCGATGCTTGTCTGAGTGAACTTTGGAGTACATAGCAGCAGCATAAGTACCTGTCCATCTGATCATTTTGTGTAGTTCTACTGAAATCACCCGATGTAATGATTTGCCTGCGAGTTCAGGCTACAAATTACTCCTTTATGAAATCGGCAAACAGTAGCACAATACCAAATTACTAATACATATGACAGGCACAATAATCAGGATAAAGACCAGTACCAACCTGTGTGAGGTAGCATATCAATTACTATTTCCTTTGACTGGAAGCCGAGATAAGCCAAGTGACTGACAGCACAGGAAGAAAGCAAGCGGAGATTAGCGACTGACAGGAAAGGATGGAAGCTGTCGAGGCAATGAAGCACCCAAAGTTCTTGTGCAGTTCCACCAAAATCGAGCATACCTGTTGGCACATATATTGAGAGAGTGAGATTACTGTAATAGTGGGACTAGTTGATGAAACATACACTAACAAATAGAAGCACCCTCATTATCTTAATGGGTAAAGTTAGCAACATAGTAGTCTTGCTTAAAGAGAGGTATTAGTTTATTTAATCAGTGCCAATTAGCTCAACTCAACACTCAAAGCATTGCCATTTATCATAGGTTGCAAAACTTAAAAGTGCAAAGATAAAGGAGTTTCTCATGACGGTAGCATGATACAAATAGAGATGACAACAAACTAATATGGATGAAGGCCTTAGGCCCGTACCAACCTGAGAAAAAAAGCTTATTCATGTAGTCCCATAAGAGATGATAAAGCACTCACTGGAATCACACAATAGTATATATTTTTGTGCACTTCAAATGTATGGTTGAAATCACTCTTGTTTACCAGTGCTGAGATTATATCGAAAGATTATCAAGAACTTCTAGCAGAGTTAAAGCACTGGCTGGGATACAGTTCATTGTATTGTCTTGTGTAGTTCCACTAAAATGTATGATTGGCACAACATGATCCCTGTTTGCACAAGTAGGAACAAGGTGAAACCTTCATTAGCTTAGTGAGAAAGGATAGGAAGACATTAGCATATTACTCAAACAGTAGCATCAAATTCATAATGGAATACGCAAAACATTTCCTCATTGAACCAATGGCAATAAAATGACATGCAAAACAATAGCACTATTATGTCATGACACTAATAATATTCCCTCCCTGCTCCACCACATGATTCACCTCCATAGACAAACATTCACACGTACATGATTCAGCATAAGGTCCTACTAAAGATTTGTTTAACTCCAACAGGAAAATTAGGCAGTAATAAATTAGTGGTACTTAAGTGCTCCTAATTAATTAAGTGAGACAACAGAAGTGGAAGGGCTCCCTGGAGGATCTTCTCACATGTAAGGTAGTCGTTGCCGGAGCCCTTGAATAGCCTCGACTGAGGCCTCTGGCTTCAGCAAGACCGCCTTGGCACTGTTTATTCTTCTTCTTCTTCCTCTTCATGCTATGTTTCTCTTTCTCCTCACCATTTGGTGAAACCAAGTACATGATTAGCCTTCTAATTCAGTATTGGTTTTGTCGGTGAGGGAGTACAAGTGTACTAGTAAAAAACATCATTATTTTCTCATGGCAGTCGGAAAATAGAGATGAACACATGCATTAAATATCATTCTTACCTAAAGGAAGGTTATGGCGCCAATATGGATGATGAGGATTGGAACACATATCTCCCTTTGTGCAGTTCCACCAAAATGAACCAACGGTTCCATCTGACATTCCAGTTAAACAGCACAAAAGTCACTTCTTTTAAGAAGAGTTTTGTGTAGTGCACCAAAAGGTCGCAACAGCAACCAGGTGAATTGGATATCCCTGTTTGCACAAAAAGGCACAGAGGAAACAGTCAGAGTCTCAAACAATTACAGGCAAAAACATTTGGCTAAACTTGTCAGAGTCTCAAACAATTACAGGCAAAAACAGTGGCATGGCTTCATTTTTACCAGGGACATTATATTAAGAATAGCTAAGGCTGTGTTCAGTTCATAGGTTTGGTGCAGGATTTTCATAGGAACACAATTCCTACCGTATTCTTTCCCTTCCAACCGTCCGGAACACGGGAAAGGTGAATAGTGTTTCATAGGAAAGCTGGTCTGGTAGTACTGATTCCATCGGATTAGAACCACGTGCTGCTCACTTTTTTGGGCGGAAGCCCGAGGCAGGCGCTCGCTGCCATGCGTTAGACAGGTTGTTGTGCTGTGTTTGCCGGAATAAAAAAATCAACCTATGTGTGGTACGTGAGGTGAGGACAAGAGTAGTCACTGTGCAGCTGAATAAACAAATAGCATCTCATACTACCAAGCATGCTACTCTAAAAAAACAAATCTGTACATTTCGTAGTCCATCCGAACACATTCTCTTGACAGTTTCCTCTGGTTCGCTGTTCCATAGTTTTATACCTACATTCCTTTCCTATTCCTCTATTTTCATCAAGACCTATGTTTTCTGCCCCTTTATTCCGATCGGAGCCTAAATATTTGGTATAAGGGCATGGGATAGTGGGTGCACCAGCAGTACAGCACCATGTACGTAAACAGGGGCATAAAGTGGTGATTCACAGTTTGTTGCCCCGAGAAACAAACATCCAAGAAACATATCTGGGTTGGTCCCATTTTTGTTCACTCTAGCCACCTACTCCTATGTGTGGATAGCAAATCTAGTCCTGGTCATACCACTGTGTACAGCGTTACCCCTATATTTCCCTTTTCGACCAAGAGACCGGTTGGATGACCAGTCTGTACTACTTTCATCCCCTTTCCTTCCTGCTTGTACCAAGTCCGATGTACATACTAAATTCCCCCACCCCCACTTTATTTCAATGACAAGTATTTTCGGACGGAGGGAGTACAAGATTCGAATCCATGAAGTAGATTTACCTCTAACAATAGAAGAAAAAAAAGGTGAGTTGGACCATCCGATCGAGAGGGGCTGAGAGGTAGAAAATGATGCACATGCAGCGACGTAGCAAGCTTGGGAAGTAGAGCTAAGGCGGTTTCAAACGAAGATATACCTGAAGGTCGTCGGGATGTGGATAGGTGGGCGGCGGGAGGCCGGATCCACCCACAGGCAACAACGAAGGGATCGGAGGACCTCCTGCGCCGGCGCTCGACCAGAGATAACAGTGCGGCCGGCACTGGGTCTCCTCCCTCGCTGTCGATGACGGCCTAAATGCTGCCCCTGCTCCCCTTCACCGCGGAGGGGGATACGTCCGGATCTGTAACCAGCGGTGAGGATAGAAAGCCAGTGTTTTTTGAAGGGAGAAAGACAGGGTTACTACCCCTATCTTGTTTAGATCTAGAGAGGATGAGAGTGTGTGAATAGAGCAGCCCTAGCAAGCAAGCGCGGAGGCTCCGGCCTATATATAAGTAGTGGGGTAGTTTTCCTTTTTCACTCCATCAAAACAATCGTTTAAAATTGCGTACTATACTACATGCCAGGTCGCGGTTTTTTTAGTTGTTGATTGTTTTTTGAGATAGCTACCCGCTTGTTCCAAGTGGTGTTATGGTGTGCCAGGTCGCACTTTGTATCGTTCAAGTCTGGTAGTACTACAAGTCCCTCCATTAAATGAACAACCACCCCCTTGTAAAAATTGTGAACAAGCCCACGGCTAAAATTAGCGGAAACGTGGGTTACCCCAACATGCATTATTATTTATATTTTCTACTCCCTCCGTTCCTAAATATAAGTCTTTTTTATTAGCCACACCTAAGACAAGAATTTTTTTATTAGTAGTGAACCCCACATGTCATAGACACAAAAACTGTGGCAAGATTCCCTTAGGCAAGCCAAAGTGTGTCTAACAATTTGAGCAACTCAGGTTAGGCAAGTGTGGCAAGTGTGGGAAAAATAATGTGGCAACATAAAACAAACATAGTCACAATCCAAACAGCCCCATGATTTTTTGTGACATTCATGAAAATTTGGTTAGTTAAATTTATAGTCAAAATTTGGCAAGGTGCATCAAATCAACGCATGCAAGTATCAAAAGGAAAGTCACGGCATGCATGCATGCGTTGTACTCCCTCCGTTTCCAAATATAAGTCTTTTTAGAGATTGCAACAAGTGACTACTCCCTCCGTTCCTAAATGTAAGTCTTTTTAGGGATTCCACTACAAACTACATACGGATGTATATAGACATATTTTAGAGTGTAGATTCACTCATTTTGTTTCGTATGTACTGTTCATAGTGAAAATCTCTAAAAAGACTTATATTTTGGAACGGATGGAGTACATACGAAGAAGAATATGTCTACTCCTACATATGAAGTAGCCCATTTGAAATGTGTAAAAAGAGTTTTATCGAATGCAGTGCTTTGATGTGTCGCGTCAACTCGTACAAGCCCGAGAAATTTGATTACTACAACGCCCTCTCCCTCGCGGACTGAGCTCCGGTGCCTTAACTGCACCTGCCTTTGGCTGCATGACAGGTGGGCAACCACCTGTTGGGCCCACCTGTCATGGACGCAAAGGCAGGAGCAGTAAGTAGAAGCTTTCGCTACATGCTATCCCTCCCGCACGAGGTGGACGGACATGCAGCATTGGATTCGATACGGTAGAAGTAGGAGTAACATCATTGTTCGTCTTCTCGAAGAGGCGAAGAGCCAAGTGCAAACCGAACGTGGCAGTTGCCAACGCTCGCGTGGTGCAGTTCCTTGGAGTACTAGCCAGGCTCTTTCATGTGACAAAATTGCTATTGTTTAACAATTAAACTACATTATCCATTGGTTGATACTCATTCTGCATAGGTCCACGCGCTTAGCACCATTTCCTCCTAGGGTCACCAATGTTTATTTGCTAATTAATAGCATTCCATGCAATGAACTAGCCATTGCAAGTCATTAAAATCATGCACACCTCTCATCTCTTATTGGTTGATACGTATGTCAAGAAACAAGAAACAAGGTAGAAGTTAATGCACCGCTCCTAAGTGTTTTGGGACTATTTGGTTTTCATAAGATGACTTACACACCTAGACGGAGGGAGTAGTATAGACCTGTAAACCGGAAAGGAGTATTTGCCTTTCTAGAGATTTCAACAAGTGACTAGACTTCGGCTCAAAAAAAACAAGTGACTAGACTACACCGTGTGCAGTACCCCCTCCCCTCCGGTTTATAGGGCTCAAATATCAAATCTCATGAACCAAGGCATTTTGCGATTGGAGGAATATATCTCATACTTTACAAAACTACCCTAATTAAACTCATGCATTAATTACGTAGTTCTCTCGTTTTCCTCTTCGCCTTGGTCGCGGTGCACAATATTGAGGCTAGCCATAGTGGGAGTAACTTAGGTAGTAACTTAACACATCCCAAGACAATTTTGCTTATGTGGCAAGCATTTAATGAGGAACGAGGTGCTTGTGGTAACATAATATGTTACTGTAACATAGCGCTTTCCGAGGAAAAATGAGTCTATGAGATAATAAATGAAGCAATCTATGATACTACTACTATGTTACTTTGCACTATGGAGGTAGTAACTTACACTAGTGTCATATGCATGACACTAGTCTAAGTTACTCCCCACTATGACCAGCCTGAGAGAGTGCTTTGATACGTTTTAGTCTCATGACTAAAAGTAGTGGGACTAAAACTTGTTAGCCTCATCCATGCTTGGATCCAAATACTAAAGAGACTAAAATCAAGTTAATGACATTTCAAAGCATCCGGGCCTGCGTGCCATCCACCAAATCACAGCGAGGTGCTACAGTCGAGACTCACCTGTCACCCCTGTGTGGCCGTCATGACCCATCATATCACAAAACCCACACCTTTACCAACAGTGGTAAGGTGGCCTCCAAGTTGGACTGGGCGAAGCAACCATCATTTCATTGGAACGCTCGTTCAAGCCCTTTCTTCCCTTTCTTGAAGAAAACCTCACTCCAGGCAACTCACTTCTGCCATTTTACTTCTCTACCGGCGAAGGAAAGGTGGGCAAATCAGTTATGCTGCTATATTTTCATTCCAATAATCTTCTTTTTGCGAAGCACCGACTGATTCTCACATCCTATTTTTTTCCGTTTTCATTGCGATTGTGGTTTCCTTTCGATTGCTTTTTGTTTGTCAGTTCATTGATGGATCCTGGAGCACTAGGCAAAGAGTTGCCGGCGGACAACCCACTGGAGACTGCAATCTCCAGGAAGCGAGCACCGACCAACGAGTTGACCATGTTGGCGGGCCAACCCATGGAGACGAAGAACTCCAAGAAACAAGCACTGGCCAAAGAGTTGAGGACGTTGGCGGACGAACTACTCAAAGAAAGTTGGAAGAACAGCAAGGGCCCCACCATGCCTACCCCAGGAGCTCTGATTGCCACCTATGTGAGGCTCAAGACCGAGCTTGAGGAGATAGTCACCGTTGAGAAGCAGTATTCCCCTAGCAAGGTGATGGCCCCCATCGAGGACGAGGAGATGGCCCCCGGAGGGATGAGATCCCCCGGTGAGCTGCACAAGGTAAAAAATAATGGCTTATTACCATAGTTGTGCTTTTTGATTATTTGCAATGTGCTTGCTTTTTGATTATTTGCAATGTTCTTGCTAATATGTTAGTGTTGTGCAGGTGCCGGTGGTTGTCCTTGATGATTCCGATGTCGTGGCCCGTCCTGTTGGCATCGCCCCGGAGATCGATTCCGATGCCGTTGTCCATCCTGTGGACATCGCCCCAGAGATCGATTCCGATGTCGCGGTCAGTCCTGTGGACATCGCCCCAGAAATCGATTCCCATGCCGATGTCCGTGCTGTGGTCATTGCCCGAGAGATCGATGACAAGAAATAGTTGGTCGCGCTAATCCTTCAGGGTAGTTTGCATTGCCCTGTGTTTAATTACCAGAATGATGCGTGTTATCAAACCATCTTAGGGCTAGTGTACTGTCTTGTGTGGGCGGATCTTGCTACTTTTGTTTGATAGTGAATCATGCGATGAATCATGCGAACCCTCTCTGAGTTATGGAAACAGATGTATCCTCACCAGCTCTTGATGTAATATATGGCATGCTTAGATGTAAGTTTGAACTGTTTATCATATCAGCAGGGCTTGTTTGATGATTCTTGGTGTTAGTAGGCTAGCTACTGTGCGAGCTATAGTACCTGCAAAACACTCACCGAAGAGAAACGTTGGGGCTGATGAGCTCGTGGTACGCTTATACTTATCCCTCGTTGATCGACCAATAGCCCTAGCTCCTAAAATTGTAGGCTTAGCAATCGATCAGACAATAGTCGACATACATTCAGGCCTCATTTGGTTCATAGGGTAGGAAAATCGTAGCAAAAGTACAGAGAACGTGGAATACAAAATCATAGCAGTGTAGAGACGTACTCCCTCCATTCCAAAATAGATGACCTAGGCGGGCTAGTTTGGCCTAGTGGGTTTCAGTGATATGACGTGGTACAGTGCCGTCCAGTCTTCGCGTGTGGTAGCAGTATTGCGGGTACAATAAGTTTTCTTGAAGAAGCGGAATTCACTGAATTCATGATGGTTCCTTCGTCCGAACAACTTACGGTGGGAAAGGTTGGGCCTGCGATACGACCGGGGTAGACCAGGATAATTTCATGCATGGCAGGTGGACCAGGATGGTCGACGTCCCACATGTCGGCGAATGAAAGTATTCTTTCCGATATAGAGGACAAGCAACGAGTATTCATTGTTTATTTTTGATGAAAGCTATTGTCTCCACTGTTACTCCTTGACTTTGTCAATGCCTCTCTCTCCTCCACATAAGCGGGGACTACTTGCTATTCATGCAGCGGGCAGCTGGCGTCTTGAGGGGCCAGGGCGGTGAGAGCGGGCTCCGGAAGCGGTCCGGACTCCAGCATGGCCCACCTCACATTATCACCATATATTTCTTGGAGTCCGTGCGCGGCGGGCGGGAGATCTCTTCTCCCTCCCCCGTTTCTCTCTTCTCAGTCGACGCCCGCCGAGCAATTAGATTTCGGCTATCGACGGTTTATTCAATTACGGTCCCACATGTCAGTGAAATTGCAAGACAACGTGTGTCCCCTTTGGTGAGCGGCGTGTGATCCGGACTGTCGGGGTTGCGACGCATACGAGTCGTAAGTGTGCCGCCTTTTCCTTTAGAACTTGTGAAGCGTAACATTTTCACGTGATCGATTGATAGAAATCCAGAACAAAATGACGAGGGCGGTGCTTTCCCACTCGTTAGGCGGGCTAGTTCGAGTGATATGACGTGCTACAGCGCCGTCCACTTGCTCCATTTTTATGTAAGCAAGAGTTTACACTCGTACGCGGGAGGAGTGCGAAACACCGCGGATCTGATTTTGATCGAGGGATAACTGTTCCCTGCCAAACAATGGAGGATTGTTAGCGATTATAGCATGATAGTTAGGGCATCTCCAGCGCTGGCCCACAAATTTACACCGGCATCTGTCCGAGGACACTGATGGATGCCATCCGATGCTGCCCGCATACCTTTTGACAACTATATGAACTAACCGGACGAAATTCGTGCAAACAAAGCAAATTTCAAATTAACCGGATGAAATTAACCGGATGAAATTCATTACATTTTGAAAACTTTTCCTACAAACTCGACGAAATTCATTACATATTTCACACAAACCGTACTAAACCTACTGTAAACCTAATCTAAACGATCGCCGGCGCCCGACCACCAAGTCCGGCCATGAACCCGAGAAAGCCGGCCATTGCCTTTGCCTCCTCCTCATCCGCCTCGATAACCTCCTCCTCCGGCCGGAGCACAAGGTTATGAAGATTTTCGCCTCCACGTCGCTGTCAAGCGGCTAATCGGCCGCCGATGTTTACCCCACCAAGCTTGGCGTCGATTGAGTGGAGTAGAGGTGGCCTTCCCGGGAACAGAGCTGCGGTGACCTACCGTGTACTACTCTTCCTCGCTACCGGCTGCACCCGCGCACGCGTGCCATCTTCGTGGTCGTGGCAGCGGAGGGCGGCCCGGGGGGTGCCGGCGATCTCCTTCGTTTGCTCCTGCGACAGTACGTCGAAGAGAGCTTTGGAGCGCGCCCGGAGCGGAGCCGCCGATGTCCCTCGTCTGCTCCTACGACACTATGTCCAAGAGAGCTTCGGAGCGCCACGAGGCCATGGTTGAAGTGGTGCCGACAGAAGGAAGGGACCGGAGGAGAATAAGTGTGGGTCTTTGGCTATGGCTGGGAGCTGGGGCTCAAGTTAATATAGCGGGCGAATGGCAATGAGCTGCGGCAGACGGATGGACAACTGGCGCCGAAGTAGGTTCGTCGGGCGTGAATGCGGACGCTGCTTCAGTGACTTAACTGCAGATGTGTTTGGGTTTCTGACATGTGGGCCCAACGGGTGTCTGGCCCGCATGTCAGTGACACACCAATTGCACCTGCAGTTAAGTCCAGTGAATGCGGCATTGACATTCTGGAGAGACGGTGACCGTTTCAGGCGCATGCGGACTGTTTGACTGGTCAACCATACAAATACGGAGCTATACGCTGAGCCAGCGACCGTATAATCACCATATCTCGTATACAATGATCAAAGTGAGCTATCAAGACAAGTTCGATGACCGCCAATGCATTTTACTCGGTAATAAATGACCAAGATTGAAGGGGAATCCTAATTTGATTCGTCTTCTATCCTTGAGCTCTTGACAAACCAATGCACTATAGGTTGTCCGGCCACTCCACCCCAGAGCTCTCACCAAGCGTCGTTCATGCCACCGCGCCGCACACTAACCGGTAAGGCAGCGATGGCATCCCGCCGCGCCGAGTTCCTCGCCGCCCACGAACGCACACAAAATGGTAGGGAAGCGATGGCATCCCACCGTGCCGAGTTCATCGCCGCTCGCGACCTCACAACTATGTGGGAGGAATTTGAAGATGCCAAGGCCGATTGGGCGGTAGAGCAAGAGGCGGCCAAAGCCGCACAGAGGGAGCGGAAAAGTCTGAAAGCACTCAAGAAAAGAGAGGCCCACTGCTGCAAGAAAGAAAAGGATGCACGCGCTGTTGCGGAGAGGTCGGTGGAGATCCAAGCACGGTGGGGTGTCGCCGGCAAAGCCGGGAAGGAGAACGACGGCGTCTGGCCAGCATGTGAGAAGTAGTAGTACTAGTAGTTAGTGTGTGTGTTTGTGTCTGAGTACGAGCATGTACCAGTACTACTAGTTACTACTGTAGTTTTTAGAGCAAATTAGCAGTACATTACCCTAGACTAAGTGGAAAAATTCCTATCCTATGCATCAAATGGCATCCCTTTCTCTATAGGAATTGAGATGCATGTCATCTCACTTCCTATGATTTTCATATTCCTATCCTATGAACGAAAGGAGGCCTCCGTTGGAGTAAATACTGTAGCTAGAAGTATTGCTGGTATAGTAGTTTTCTTCAAGAAGCGGAATTCAACAAAGTCATGATGGTTCCTTCGTCCGAGAAACTTCAAAGTGGGAAGTGGGCCTGTGATTTGACGGCTCATTAGTCATTGTTACTGCGGCGCGACGACCTGGGTGACTCTCCCTTGGAGTTCTGCGTGCATGGCAAGTGGACCAGGATGGTCGACGTCCCACATGTTGGCGAACGGAAGTATTCTTTCCGAGATCGAGGAGCAAGGAAACCGCGTGGTATAGTATCACTGCTGATTGGTTCGCAAAAAAAATAGTATCACTGCCGATTTATAATTATTTTTTATTTCTGATGAATGCTAGCGTTTAAACTCTTACGACGAAGGGTGCCAAACACGGCATGTGCTGGATGTCCCACACGTCAGCGAAAGGAGTGGGACATGAACAGCGTGGTAGAGCCCGGCGTAAAAAAACAACGTGGTAGAGCATCTCCACTTCTTCCACTTCTAGGTTGGAGACCACACGTAGTAGTACTTAGTTGTATGAACGATACAAAGTGCGACCTGGAGAGAAAGACACGTCTAGTTGGAAGGTCTCGGGGCATACACGTAAACAAATATAAAAGTTAATACGTGCCTCCAACTAATATAGTAGTAGTAGAGTACTTAGACACGTACTCCATAACATCACCGTGCATTGCACGTACAACATTTAGTGGTAGTACATAGTAAGAGACAAATGCCGCCCAAGAGTTCCCTTCTCGACCTACTTTTGGGTGTTTGGTAGAGTTAATGGAGGGTGCATGAGTCCACACTAGTTTAGCACAAATACATTAGAAGCATGCATGAAGAGAGCATGCATGAAGAGGGGTGTTGAGTTGAGCATGCATGAAGAGGGAACAACTATGCTGAGACGAGAACGCAACCAAACACACCCTGTATGCCACGCATGTTCATACCATTTGTGCCTTTCTACTTCACTTACTGCACTACATTACTCAGGTTCGTACGTCCACTCCTGGGTACATGTCCGTCTCGTAGTTCCAGTGCCACGTGTTCTTCATATAGATGGAACGATCGTTGCATAACACATGCGCCTTGATGCTAGATGCCTCGCGTGTTGGCAAAAGGATGAACAAAGCTCATGTAAAAAAATAGAGTGGAAGAACATAGATTCCGGACGACCGAGAAGGAGCAAGGAACCTCGTGGAGGAGCGTCTGCACTCATAATATTTAATATTATTTAGCGATATAAAATTAACCAATCATCTCCACAGTGGACTGGAAGAGTACGAAACACGGCAGCCCAGTGTAGTTACATCATACTAGTACATGGCTAACCCACGCTATCACCATATTTCTTGGCTTCCGTGCGACACCTATCTCTCGTAATCCAGCAGCCTGTATCGCTTCTCCCTCCTCATCTCTATCAAAGTGCGGCGGGCTAGCGTTTCTGCCGTCTATTGAGGTCGGTTAACTATCACATGTTAGCGACATGCCAAGAGCATTCTAAGAAAAATTCCTTTCACGTTCCGTTTTCAAAAAGAAAAAATCCTTTCACGTACGAATTTGCCTGTATGCTTTGAGCAACTTGCATGTCCTATACTGCTCCTGTTTGATACTCTAACTTAGCTACAGGTTAGACTAACTCATGACTAACCCTGAACTAACTGTAGCCAAAGAGGTGTTTGGGTGACAGGGTTAGATTGACAATAAATGCACTTCATGGAGAGAGAAAAGTGATTTTTCAGTGGTCCCAATGAGAACTATCTCCAGTTAGCACCTCTTGGGTGGGATAGTTTTTTTTGGTGGGTTCGGTGCAACTTGCTCCATTTAAACCCACATGCTTGGATACTTTAGGGCTATTTGAGCCCCAACTAGCTCAAACTAACTCTAACCCATGGATCCAAACAGGGCCTATGGCCAGTCTCGACGCGGAGCAGTCGCGTGCACCGGGAAGCAGCGCTCTCTCGACCGTCGCGCCACTTCAAAGCCGGCGCCAGTGAGAGGTCGCCTCCGCTCTGGCCGGGCATTAATGCGGCATTGACGCTCTAGGCGATGCTGACCGTTTCACACGGGAAGCGCGCGCTGGCAAGGGAGTATAGGTTTTGAACCGTTTCAGGTGTAGTAGTAATGGTAGTTTGCAAAACTACTCAATTATTGCACTGAGTTTCCTAAGAAATTGTGGTAAAAAATGTTACTCCACAGCCCGCTTCCCTTCTCCTTCCTGCTCGTGATTTACGTGGCCATGTTAACGTGGTTGTGTCAAAAAATGTCACTTCCTGCTCGTGAGTTGCGTTATATAATTACAAGCAAGATTCTCGTGCATTGCACGGAACATCAATATGCATTTTTTTACAAAACACCTATTGTGATTGACCCATGCAGGAGTAATCCCATGTGTAAAAACTAATGATATCTCGAGAATTTTATCGGAAAACTGGTATCTCAAGAATGTCATCAAAAAAATGAAAGATGAGAGATAAGGCGAGGAGGAGTGGAGCGTGGTGGTGACTGGTAGTTGGAATGGGCGGAGGCATGGGGATGGATGGCGCCGGCAGGCGGCAGCGGCCACCATGCATGCTAGATTGTTCCAGAGACTTATTCCTTTTTTAATTGCTGAGCAATGAGGTTGCAGGAGATAATGATGTGGAGAGAGGTGCGGGTATCTTTTGTAAAATTATCATAGTTTGCTTCCTATCCGTCAGATATAGATCATACGGTCTGTATTAAAAGATGGCAGGCACACCATCATCGCCAACTCGTTTTTTTATAAGGGTATACAGATGATAAGTTTGCTAACAACTAAAGTAAAGTGGAATCTGTCCATGTTATGCAAGTAAATAAAGGTGATTGTTTATCATATGGGTAAGGTTGGATGAAGGGTGGTAGGAACAAATGCTCCACCTAGAGCATGTGTGTGTGAGATGGAGTCTCAGTGTGGTGTGTGTGTGTGTGTGAGAGAGAGAGAGAGAGAGGAGAGAGAGAGAGATGGAGTCTTAGTTTGTGTGTATGTGTGAGAGAGAGAGAGAGAT
>NC_057804.1:391600239-391666937 GCF_018294505.1 Triticum aestivum | reverse complement strand
TGCATGCGCATGAGAGGAGTCGACATCGAGAGAACGTGTTTGTTCGAGAGACACCACGGAAGACTACTATATATCGATGGTGCATGTAGGAGGGAATGAAACAAAGGGATGGTCTTATTGGTTTCGGGGATATAGAGGAAGAGTGAGAGGCGCGCGGGGTGGGGGGGCGGGGTAGCCAGAAGGAGATTGTTAAGTGTGAGTGTGTGTTTTGCCCATCCAGGCGGAAGTTATGTGCACAAAAGAGGAGAACGATTCGATGTGGCGTTAGGATTGAGGGTAATTAACTACGTATGGAGACATAGAGACCTTGAACGTGCATGTGTGAGAGGTATACATGTATACGTGGGATGTGTGTGTGCGCGCGCGCATGATCGAGATAAAAGAAAGAAGACATAAGTCCTAAGATCAACGACATGGGAGAGACGGATCGGTATGACAATATGCATGCATGTGAGAATGCAGGGAAGAAGGCTCGACAATTGAGAATGTGTTTTTTTCTTTAAGAGATAGTGGCGTGGGCTGGAGCATGCATCTATGGCGAGCAGAGGGGGTGAGGCGCAATGATTGTGCAAAAGAGATCAACCTATAAATGCATATGTATGGATAGACATATATAGTGTGGGTGATAGGAAGCAAGACTCCGTGCGAGAAAGAAATGTTGACGGAGAAACTACAGATAGATACAGAGATGGAGATGCTAGCTAGAGAGACATCCGTTAGTTTGGGTGTCGGAGATGACCGTCGGGTGGTTCAAAGGGTGAAGTTATATATGTGTGTGAGAGGGCACTTGACTGCATGCATGTAGAGAGAAACATATGTAGTGTGCGTGATAGGAATCAAGAGTGAGGGCGAGAAAGAAGGTTGATGGAGAAACAGATAAATAGAAAGATAAAGATGCTATCTAGTGTGCGCTAGAGACAGGAGTCGAGTGGATCAGAAGGCTGGGTTATGTGTGTGGGTGTGAGAGAGATAGAGAGAGGGTGCATGTGAGTCACATACAAACAAATATCAGAGAGAAATAAGATCCTGAGAGATGGAGTTTTGTGTCTGCGAGTGAGAAAGATATTTGACAACGAGAGTGATAGCTAGAGAGACATATGAGGGAACGCATGATATCTCTAGGGAGAGAGGGTGTGTTTGAGCGACATACAAGAGAACAATGGAGAAATATGAGACCCTGGGAGACAGAGTTTGTGTTTGTGTGTGAGAAAGAGATATTGAAGAGGAAGAGTCGTAGGTTCTCATATCTAAGGAGCGAAAGACATCTCTGTATGAGGGGTGTGCGAGTGGCACACATGGGAATAGTTGAGAGAAATGAGACCCCGGGAGACAAAGTTTTGTGTTTGTGTGAGAGAAAGAAATTCCACATGGAGAATTATAGCTAGAGACACATAGCAGGGAGCGAGATATACTTAGAGAGAGAGAGAGAGTGATGAAGGTCGATGGAGAGAGTACTATCAGTGTGTTACGAAGATAAAAGATCATTGCCGACATACAGGTAGCACGGGAGATGCCTGAGAGACGATGAACGCGTATAGGTCCAGAGAGATAGTCCTATATAAGCATGAGTGATAGCTATATGAGACGAATATCTGGATTAAAGGGGATTCAAATATTTAAACTGGAGATCACGACATCGATAATATCATAACGCAAATTGGTGTATCAAACATGCATATTCATTTGAATTTCGGCACACGTGTAATGTTATATAGTTTATCAATATTGGTGATCCATAGATTCTTCAATTACAAACAATGCATGGTTTATATGCAATTAGTGTCTAAACGGGATTACACTATATGTTGTGTGTGTGAAACACATTATACATGTTTGAGAAGTTAAAAAAAATCCGCATGAAACACACATTAATTGGAGACAGTTAGCGAGGAATGCATACATTGGATTTCAACATAAAGTAGTTTCAAATATTTGAAAATCCAAATTGATGGATACAACCTTATGAATCTGAGATCATGCCATTTGTAAACCATATTTATGTATAAATGATGTTGTGCTTTTGAAAGTATATATGTAAAAAAATGATGTATATAGAATGTAATTCCAATTGAAAATGGATCCCACCCGAAAAAAATAGTAGAATACAAATGGGATTCGAATCAAGTTGGCACGGTAAACGTGCACTGTGCAAAATTTGAACGAAGCGGGGAAAGTCGCGGTAACCGCCCGAAACCAAAATCTGCGAGATGGAAATCACTACTGCCTATCCCTGCCGCACAAAGCCTATCTGCTGGATTTCTATAGGTTTCGATAGGGGTAGGTTTGTAATTTCACCCAAACATGACGTAACCGCCTCTCACCCGGATTCATACACGGTGGGAGCCAAAACACAGTGTGCCCTCGGTCGAAATCGATATTTTAAACGTGGCTACTCGGTCTGTGGCAACTAGCGAGCCACCGCGCTCCAAGTCGTTCACTTGTGGTCCCGACCATCAACTCCTACAAAGGTGCTCCACCACGTACCCGGTACCCGCGAATGCAACAATCATGCACCTAGGGTTTTAGGGTTTATTTGTTAACGTTGCCTTTACGCAACACTCATGTGTGCGAGACATCGAGAGGCCGACTGCGTGCATGCGCCTCTTCTCTTCGTATATGTACTCCACCGTTTGTCTGGTGTCCAAAAAATTATAATAACTACTAGCAATGTGCCAATGCGTTGCCACACGATCAAAGTAGATTAATACATATTCAACGATTTGATAGAAAAAAGTCTAGTTTTGAAATATGTATATCACTAAAAATATGTTATGTTTCACTCAAAATATATTCCTTTGGCGGTTTTGATGAGATAAGGGAGGCATGTTGTTGGTTTCAAGATTCGAGAAGTGGTATATGTCTAATTTCTACTCTTACTAGCAAGATGCCCGTGCGTTGCACGGAACATCAAAATCTCGTGGGAGAAAAGGATGAATGAGGGAAGGCCTTATCTGCAAATGTAGTGAAGAGTGTGGGTAAATTGTCATATTTTCCTTCCTATCCGTCAGATGTAAATCGGACGACCTACATTGCAGGATGGCAGGCCCACCATCATCACTAACTCTATTTTTTATCCTACTCTTATAAAAAGCATTGTCGGTGATGATCGTGTGCCTGCCATCCTGCAACATAGGCCGTCCGATCTATATCTGACGGGTAGGAAGGAAACTATGGCAATTTTGCAAAAAGATACCCACACCCCTCTCCACATTTGCAAATAAGGTCTTCCCTCGTTCATCCTTTTCCCCCACAAGATAAACTACTCATACAAATGCATCTTGATGTTCTGTGCAACGCATAGCATCTTGCTAGTTGTTGCAAAAAGCCCATGTGTGTGTGAGAGGGAGGGAGAGTGGAGGAGGACAGAGTGCATGTGTGACAAAGACATAAGTAGTGTGTGTGCGATAGGTATCAGCTTAAAATGAGGCGATAGTGTGTGTGTGCATGATCGAGAGGGCGTGTCTCAAGAAGGGAAGAAAAAGCTACATAGATACAAGGAGCAAGAGAGAGAGACATGTATGTGATGGTGGAAGCATGAGTGTGCAGGTGTATAAACCTATCTAGAGGCTAGCTAGTCGATAAATGCTTGTGAGAGAAATACGAGTCGGGGTGCAAAAGCGAGAGTTTTGTGTGTGTGTCTGTCAGAGAGAGAGGAGACGGTAGTCGGGGTTATCTGATCGGTGTCAGTCTGGGATGGAGACGAAAAGGAGACAGCAACAAATGGTGTGTCTACAGGAGAGAGAGAGAGAGAGTAATTTTAGTGGTATGAGTCATATGTAGAGACATATAGGGTGTGTGAGAGAATCCCATAGAGAGAAAGACAAAGTGAAAGACGAGTGGAGACTGTGTGTGTGGCGGTGAAAAAGAAAGCTTAGGTACCGAGTGATACCAGAGAACAGTAGAGACGTGAGAGATAATGAAAACCGTGTAATGTATAATGATAGGGAGAGTGTGACACTTCTCAAGGGAGACGTTGAGAGACCATGTTTACGAGGATAGGAGAAACATGAAGTGAGCGTGCGAGTGAGCTGGAGAAAAGAGAGTGATGGCTACCTGAAGGAGCATGCATGCGAGAGAGATGGGCGTGAACGGAGTGAACAAAAAAGGAATTCAAATATTTGAATTCGAGATGATGATACATGTAATCCATACTCGAACAAAAATTGATCTATCAAACATGCATACTCATATGAATTCGCGCACATCTATGTTATTTAATATGTAGATATTACTGATCCATACATTTTAGTAGAACATAATTTGGTTAAATTTTTTCGAATTCAACCTTAAGATTTCGAGATCATTGTATTTGTAAATCATATTATACATATAAAGGAGCAGAATTCTTTGTTGTGCTTTTGAAAGTATATATATAAAAAATGATGTATATAGAATGTAATTCCAATTGAAAATGGATCCCGCCCAAAAAAATAGTAGAATACAAACGGGATTCGAATTGATTTGGCACGGTAAACATGCACTGTGCAAAATTTGAACGAAGCGGGGAAAGTCGCAGTAACCGCCCTGTAACACCCACGATGCGGCTATTTCTCCCACGTGTCGAAGCGCGACTTAGAGGCATAACCGCATGGTGGTTTTGTCGCAAGAAGGGTCATCTTCACACAATCCCATGTAATGAACAAGAATGGGATAAAGAGAGTTGGCTTACAATCGCCACTTCACACAATACATAAATTAAGATCATACATCATTCAAATACACTCATAGACCGGCTACGGTCAAGTTCAAATGAAAAGAAGACAACCCCAAATGCTAGATCCCCGATCGTCCCGACTGGACACCTCTACTGATCATCTGGAAACGATACATAGTAACGACCAAGGGCCTCATCAAACTCCCACTTTAGCTCAGTTGCGCCATCTGCGCTGGTATCCTCGGCACCTGCATCTGTTTTGGTAGAATCTGTGAGCCACGGGGACTCAGAAATCTCACACCCGCGAGATCAAGACTATTTAAGCTCATAGGTAGGACAAGGGGTAATATGGTGGAGCTGCAGCAAGCACTAAGCATATATGGTGGCTAACATACGCAAGTGAGAGCGAGAAGAGAAGCAACGCATCGGTCGAGAAGCTAGAAGTGATCAAGAAGTGATCCTGAAACTACTTACGTCAAGCATAACTCAAACCGTGTTCACTTCCCGGACTCCGCCGAGAAGAGACCATCATGGCTACACACACAGTTGATGCATTTTAAAGAGGTCAAGTGTCAAGTTATCTACAACCGGACATTAACAAATTCCCATCTGCCTCATAACCGCGGACACGGCTTTCGAAAGATAATATACCCTGCAGGGGTGTCCCAACTTAGCCCATCATAAGCTCTCACAGTCAACGAAGGATAAACCTTCTCCCGGGAAGACCCGATCAGTCTCGGAATCCCGGTTTGCAAGACATTTAGACAATGGTAAAACAAGACCAGCAAAGCCGCCCGAAGTGCCGACAAATCCCGATAGGAGCTGCACATATCTCGTTCTCAGGGCACACCGGATGGGCAAGACGTCGGGTTGGTATAGACCCTGGTTGCCCAGGGGACGCCGGACATTGCCCAGGTTGGACCAACACTCGAAGGAGCACTGGCCCGGGGGGGGGGGGTAAATAAAGATGACCATCGGGCTCGCGAAAACCAAAGGGAAAAGGGCTTAGGTGGAAAATGGTAAAACCAAGTTTGGGCCTTGCTGGAGGAGTTTTATTCAAAGCGAACTGTCAAGGGGGTCCCATAAATCACCCAACCGCGTAAGGAATGCAAAATCAAGGAACATAACACCGGTATGACGGAAACTAGGGCGGCAAGAGTGGAACAAGACACCAGGCATAAGGCCGAGCCTTCCACCCTTTACCAAGTATATAAGGTGCATTAATTTAAACAGGGGATATTGTGATATCCCAAAATATCCATGTTCCGACCAGGAATAAACTTCATCTTCACCTGCAACAAACAATGCTATAAGAGGGGCTGAGCAAAAGCGGTGACATAGCCAAACAACGGTTGCTGGGACAGGTTGGTTAGAGGTTTGACATGGTAATAGGTAGGCATGGTAAACAATGGCAGGTAGAGCTAACATAGCGATGGAGCGAGTACTAGCAAGCAAAGATAGAAGTGATATCGAAGGTATGGTCATCTTGCCTGCAAAGTTCTCAGAGTTGTCGAAAGCTTGATCCTCGTTAGCGTACTCAACAGGTTCCTCATGCACGTACTCGTCTCCCGGCTCAACCCAAAGCAAGAACACAAGCAAAGGACCAACAATCAATCACGGGCAATGCACAAACAACATGATGCAAAACATGGCATGATATGCGAGATGTGATATGCAATGCATATGCATGCTCCGGGAGGGAAGAGATGAACAAGGCATCAACTTGGCAAACCAAGTATGCTGCTGGAAAGATGAGATGATTTCGGTTGAAATCGATATAAAGATCACCGGATTCGGGTGCACGGTTTGCAAATGACAAGCAAGACAAGATATGATGCAAACTGCTTAAAATAGCAACATGGCCACTTGGATGCAAAGTATAAATAAGCTTTAGCACCCCAACATATGAACAAAATGCATAGCAGTGATGTACAGGAGATGCTCTACGAAACATGAACACTGAGCTCGATCTATAAACCACTAGAGCATGACTAAAATAGCATGGCAATAATGCAAAAGATAACAGTTTCTACAGACTTAGTGGAATTACTAGACATAGCAGGAACAGATTCATCATGGCATCTCTACAGGCTTGATTAACTCACTACCAGGCATGTCATGGCATGGAACAAGTGCTAGCATGAAGTAGGCATGAAAATGAAGCTACTCATGTGCAAAACAACCACCTAGCATTTTTGCATGAACAAACACATAAAGGACAAAACACCAACATAGATTGAGATGACATGTTCATGATCTTGCTCAAATGCAGAAACTAATGCCACCACTGGATTGGCGGGATTTTTCTACCCCAAAAACATATATAATATGTTAGGGTTGCTTTAGAAAAATCATCACAAATGCACTAAGATAAAACCTTCCCTAAATGGAATATGACAGAAATGGCATTTTCCATATTTGGAAACGTCCAGAAATGGACTTGCCCGAAATGGATAGATTCCATATGCCAGAAATGGAATATTCGCTGGGAAATAACAAAAATAAAAATAAAAATAAAGGAAAACAGGGGCTAAGGGAGGATGACAGGTGGGGCCACCCTGTCATACACATGGTTGATTGAAAACAGAAAAAGAGGGGGAAAAGATTTATGCACCTGAGGGGGATCAAACCCGGGTCTCCCCGGTGTGGTTCTGCATAGTCAACCACTGGGCTAGGTAGGTGCTACTGATAAGGAAAGGGGTTCGGCCCCTTTTAGAGAGACACGAGATCGAGTTCCTCTGTTACAAACAGAGAAGACGACGGCGCCAGCGAGGGCAATAGTGGCAACCAGCGGGGCACAAGGACTCCGGCGGGCGTGCGGAAAGGGGCAAGGATGCATGCAGCTACGAGGGGATGCCGGGGCGCTCGAGCTCGGGCAGTTGCTCGGCTCGGGGCCATGGCGTCCGCGGCGAGTGGCAGCAGCAGCTACAGCAACACAAGGAAAGGCCGGGTGCGCGCGGGAGTGAGCGTGCACACGTGCAGGGTGAGGCCAGTGGAGGGGCGCGCTAGGCGCGAACCGGGGCGCGGAGACGTTTCTGCACCTACACGTGCAACAGATAGCTACAGCTTCTCTGGGTCACCGGGAGCACGACAAAGGCACGAATGGAACAAACCCTAGGGGGTGCCTAAACGCGAAATATGTGGATGGGAGAGGAAGGTGCGTTACCCAGCTCACCCAAAGACGCGACGGGATCGACGGAGATGAGCCGACAGCGACGAAGTGGAGCTCTGAACCTTGGCGCGGTCCTGTCCGAGAGGAAGGTGGAAGCAGAGGACGTCGAGGAACTCGTCGTCCGGGGCCCCGTAGTCGACATCGTGGAAGAAGACGACGACGAGGAAGAAGAAGGACACGATCTACGGGGGTGGGGGTGGCCGGAGAGCACGCCGGCGACGAGGTGCGCTCTCAGGTGCGCTCGGGACGGAGCGGTTGCGGTGGATCTGGTGGTTCTACTCACCTGGCGGCGGCGATGAGAGGAAGAGGGAAACCCTAGGGGGTTTGAGGACAAGAAGAGGGGTTAAAAGGGGGGCCAGAGCGACGGGTGGAGCACGGCATCGACGCGGCCGTGGCCATGTGCGAGCCCGGCACGAGCTTGACGAAAAGGTGAGGGGCGGGTGCGCTGTAGCCAGAGGCTGGCTAGTGGGGTCGCGGGTGACACATGGGCGTACGGGCTCCTGGGTAGCGAGGCGACTGGGTGAGAAACGTCCAGCGGGCAAGCGGGCTGGCTGGCTGCGCTGGCTGGGCTGGCAGGTAGAAAAGGACTCGGCTGGGCTGCGGGAGGCCCGGGGGGGCTGCTGCGCTGGCTGCAGGCTGATACTCTCCTTTTTCTATTTGTTCAAACAGAAATATAAACAGAAAAGCACGGGATAAAAGGAGAGGAGTTTGAGTATAAAGAAAATATTCTCAAGCTCCTGGAATTATCCACTATTTGAATAAATTGCATTGGGCATTTTTAGAGGTAGAAAAATAAGACAAGTTTTAATATAATTCAAACTTGTGTCATTTTTGAACCTGACCAAAACAACTTCAAATAAGGAGATATTTGGCAGAGAGGTTTAGGGCATGGAGCGAGATTTATAGGGAGAATATGAACATTTAAGGAGAAGGTAAAAGGTGCACTTGCAAAAGGAAAGAAAGAAAGGAAAGGAAGGAGAAATGGTGATGATGCAAGATTTATGCATTGAGCATGCCACAACATAATAGGTATGAGATCACAACATGCACATGATGAGGATGAATGCAAAATGACAAGAGGCAGAAATGCAATATGGTAAGGTGAGCATGACAATGAAAAGAATAAAACACATAACCAAACAAGATGAGGCCAAACATGATAAAACCCACAAGAAATGGATGAAGGTCAAGTTGATATCTTGCCAAAATGGGACATGCTACAACTGGGGTGTTACAACTCTCCTCCACTACAAGAGGATCTCGTCCCGAGATCTAGGACTGAAAGAACTCCGGATATTTGGAACGGAGGTGATCCTCGCGCTCCCAGGTGGCTTCTCGGTCGGAATGGTGTGACCACTTCACTTTCAGGAATTTGATTGACTTGTTGCCAGTCTTGCGTTCGGTTTCTTCAAGAATAGCAACGGGGTGCTCATGATAAGAGAGATCTTCTTGTAGGTCAACCTCTTCAAAGTTGATTGTGCACTCTGGAGTCTTGAAGCACTTGCGAAGCTGTGACACGTGAAACACATCGTGCACGTTCACAAAGTTGGATGGAAGCTCAAGTTGATAGGCGAGGTCGCCTCTTTTGCCGATGATCTTGAAAGGACCCATGTATCTAGGGGCAAGCTTCCCTTTGATACCTAAGCGACGAGTGCCTTTCATTGGAGAGACGCGGAGGTAGACATGGTCTTTGATTTCAAAAGCCAAGTCACGGTGCTTGCTATCATAGTAACTCTTTTGGCGCGATTGCGCGGCTTTGAGATTCTCACGAATGACTTTGCACATTTCTTCGACTTCTTTGATCAAGTCGTTGCCAAGAAGTTGGCGTTCACCTATCTCAGACCAGTTGAGAGGAGTATGGCACTTTCTGCCATAGAGAATTTTGAATGGGGCCTTGCCCGAACTCGCTTGGAAGTTGTTGTTGTAGGAGAACTCGGCATATGGAAGACAATCTTCCCACTTCATACCGAAAGAGATGACACAAGCCCTGAGCATATCTTCAAGGATTTGATTGACTCGCTCGACTTGGCCACTTGTTTGAGGATGGAAAGCTGTGCTGAAACGAATGTTGGTGCCCATGGCCGTCTGGAAGGAGTACCAAAAATTAGAAGTGAAGATGCTTCCACGATCTGAAGATATCAATTGTGGAATACCGTGCAAGGAGACAATTCTGGAGGTGTATAGTTCTGCCAGCTGAGCTGCTGTGATAGATTCTTTGATAGGAAGAAAATGAGCCACTTTGGTAAGCTTGTCAATGACAACGAAGATAGCATCATTTCCACGCTTGGACTTAGGAAAACCAGTCACGAAGTCCATCTCGATATGGTCAAACTTCCATTCCGGAATAGCAAGAGGTTGGAGGAGACCATCTGGTCTTTGGTGTTCTGCTTTCACTCTTCCGCAGACATCACATTCATTCACGAATTGAGCAATCTCTCGCTTCATTCGAGTCGACCAATACGACTGCTTGAGGTCATGGAACATCTTTGTACTTCCAGGATGAATGGATAGGAGGGAATTGTGTGCCTCATTCATGATGACTTTTCTCAGATCACCTTTTGGAACCACAATTCGATCCTCGAAGAAAAGAGTATCTTTGTCATCCAAGCGATAGCACTTGTATTTGGGAATACCTTTGTCAATACCACGTTTCACCTTCTTCACCATGGTATCCAGGAGTTGTGCCTCACGGATTTGATCTTCCAAAGTAGGAGAGACTATGAGGTTGGCAAGAAAGCCTTGAGGAACAACTTGAAGATTCAGCTTGCGGAAGGCTTCACAAAGATCCGGTTGAAACGGCTTGAGAATTAGACTGTTGCAATAAGCCTTTCTGCTTAGAGCATCTGCAATCACATTCGCCTTGCCAGGAGTATATTCAATACTCGGATTGTACTCTTGAATCATTTCGACCCATCGAGTTTGCCTGAGGTTAAGGTTGGGTTGAGTGAAGATATACTTGAGGCTCTTGTGATCGGTGAAAATGTCCACTTGCCTTCCCAATAAGAGATGTCTCCATGTTATCAATGCATGGACAACTGCCGCCAACTCAAGATCGTGAGTGGGGTAGTTCTTTTCATTGGGCTTCAACTGACGAGAGGTATAGGCCACAAATTTTTTCTCTTGCATCAACACAGCACCGAGACCTTGAAGGGAAGCATCACAGAAAACTTCGAATGGCTTGGATTCATCAGGAGGAGTCAAAACAGGGGCTGTGACTAGCTTCTCTTTGAGGGTGTTGAAAGCGACGTCACACTCAGGCGTCCAGACATACTTGACATGCTTCTGGAGGAGGTTGGAAAGAGGCTTTTCAATCTTAGAGAAGTTCTCAACGGATCTTCGGCAATAGCTTGCAAGACCAAGAAAACTGCGGAGTTGTTTGACATTCTGAGGAGGTTCCCAATTCAGAACAGCAGAAACCTTCACGAGATTAACAGTAATGCCCTTGGCAGAGATGATATGACCAAGGTAAAGAACTTCATCAAGCCAGAACTCACATTTGGAAAACTTCGCATAGAATTGATGCTCTCTGAGCTTGTCGAGCACCAATCGCAAATGTTTGGCATGATCCTGCTTATTCTTGGAGAAGACCAAAATATCATCGAGATACACCAGAACGAATTCATTGGTGTAGGGGTTGAAGATATAGTTCATCATGCGAGAGAACGTTGGAGGAGCATTGACAAGGCCGAAAGACATGACAGTATATTCATAAGAACCATAGCTTGTTCTGAATGCTGCCTTGGGAATATCTTGTTCACGAATGCGAATCTGATGATAACCCATACGGAGGTCAAGCTTGGAGAAAACTTTAGCTCCTTTGAGTTGCTCGAAAAGCTCATTGATGTTGGGAAGTGGGTACTTATTCTTGATTGTCTTCTTGTTCAATGGATGGTAATCGACGCAAAGTCGGTCCGTGCCATCCTTCTTCTGGACAAAAAGAACTCCACAACCCCATGGGGATGAACTCGGTCTGATCAAACCCAGATGCTCTTGTTCATCGAGCTGCTTCTTCAATTCCTTCAGCTCCTTGGGTCCAAGCTTGTAAGGACGCTTGCAAACGGGCTCTGTTCCAGGCTCAAGATCAATAACGAACTCGACTGGCCGATGAGGAGGCATACCCGGAAGCTCTTCTGGAAAGACATCTTGGTACTCACAAACGACTGGAATTTGAGAAATAGCATCCAACTCGCCCTTCTCATTGAGAGAAAACAACCGGATGGTTTCATCACGAGCGGCATAGATGATAACATCCTCAGAAGGGTGTGTCAATTGAATTTGCCTGGCAGCACAATCAAGCTGAGCCTTGTGCTTAGAAAGCTAGTCCATCCCGAGAATTAGATCAATATCAGAGTCGCTAAGAACCATTGGAGAAGATAGAAATCTATAGTCGCCCATCTTGATAGAAACATCTGGAGCCATCATTTTGGTGTTCATGAATAAACCCGGAGAGGAAACCGCTATCGGCTTAGGTAGATCAACAGTATGCAAATCGTGCATGGATGCAAAAGGCTTTGATATGAATGAAATAGAAGCACCCGTATCAAATAAAACTTTTGCAGGAATATCATTAACTGGAAGATTACCCATTATCACATCTGAAGAATCCTCTGCCTGAGCTGCATTCATCATGTTCACCTTTGCAGACTTTGAATTATGCTTGACCACAGCATTGCTTGAAGATCTCACAGGAGGAGGAGGAGGAAGGCGCCTTTGATTGAAGCATTTGTTCGCGTAGTGACCTTTCTGCTGGCACTTGTTGCAAGTCACTTCTGAGAGCGGACGGTGATAAGGAGCATTCGACTTTGGAGCTTGAGACTGAGACTTGTTCTGATAGCCTGGGTTGGGTGGGTGGGCAGATCCACGACCACCTGAGTTCTTCTGTTGGTAAGGCTGACGAAACAGAGGAGGAGGTAGGTAGAACTTCTGCTGCTTAGCTACCACTTGTGAGGAAGAAGAAGATTGCACTGCATCCCTGATTCTCTTCTTAGAAGCCTCACACTTGAGCTGAGCACCTTCTTGCTTGAGTGCCATATTGTAGAATTGATCAAACTGAGTAGGCTCAACAAGAACGAGAGCTAACTGCAGATCCTCTCTAAGGCCACCTCTGAACTGATAGATCATACTTTTCTCATCAGGAACATCTTGCTTAGCAAAGCGAGCAAGTTTCTGAAACTGCTTGTTGTATTCGTACACTGACATGTTGCCTTGCTTGAGATTAGGGAACTCCTCACGCTTGCTCTCAACAACACTGGTAGGAATATGGTGAGCTTTAAAGTCCCGACAGAAATCAGTCCAAGTAATCACTCGACCACCTCTGGAATCCTTGTATTGCTGGAACCAATCAGCTGCCTGATCCTTGAGCTGAAAAGAAGCGAACTTGACATAGTCCTCAGGCCTGACATTGCTGCATTCAAAATGCTTGTTGATATCCACGAGCCAATCATCGGCGTCTGTGGCCTCGACACAGTATCTGAAAGACTTTGGCTGATTTGCAAGGAATTGGTTGAGGGTAGGAAATAGAGGCTGATGATTGAACTGCCCTTGACCTTGATTCCCTTGGTTGCCTTGGCCTTGGTTGCGCTCTTGCATGAGCTGGATCATCATCTGGGCATGGGCGTTTGAGGCTGCCATCAAAGCTTGCCATGCCTCCGAAGGCGGAGGTGGAGGTGGAGGGTTTGCCTGACTCCCATCATTGTGTTCCGGATTCTGACGCATAGGTGGAGCCATCCTGAAGAGGGTGACATCCGTTAGCATCTTGATAGACAGATAGACAAGTTGAATCAACGGATAGAAATTGCAACATATAGTCTTCACAATAAACATTCGAACAAGGATGAACGAATGAATTCCCAAAGCAAACATCACATGTCCATTAAGGTGAGAAGCCACTTGATAAGAAATTGATGAATGAAATAAACAAGGTACAACTGGAACAAATAAGTGGTAAGGATTACCCAATCACAAACCAAATATCTGCGGGAAGAAATGCTAGAGCTACTTGAATCCCACCTATAAACTCCCGAAACTTTCTGGTTATGCAATCAGGTGTTGGGGATACAGGGGAAGCAATATATCTCACCCAAACTAACAATCCCTACATCCAGCTGTATCCATCTGTCAACACATAACCAAGAAACCTTTGGAAATCGTGTACCTCAACCTTCGAAAAGCATCCGTTATACGAGTTATGGCAATACTCCCGAACTCCCCAGTACTGGGTGACGTCGAGGTTATCTCACCAACAACTGCATAAAAGAGATTTTCGATGTCGGCAAAACTCAGGTATTCCAGAACTGCAACGATAAAATTGTGACAACAACACCTCGGAGCTCAACTCCCCGGGACACTGCCACAACCCCTAAATATCAGGAGGCACCAAGAACAATGTTCTCGTCACAAAACCATCGGAACGATTCCAAGATACCCGCGTGATCCTAAATTTTTTTTTAGTGAAATTTGAGGAGAGGAAAGTCAAAACATCTACGTCAGGAGACCTCACCAGAGCGATGAAGGGGCTGAGGAGTAAAAAGAATCCTACTCTCCGACATATATAATCCTAAGACTCAAAACATTTTTGTTCTAGACTCAACATCGCCAGCAAACAATCAAGCAGGGGGCTCCTAAGTCGGGGATGGCTCTGATTACCAACTTGTAACACCAACGATGCGGCTATATCTCCCACGTGTCGAAGCACGACTTAGAGGCATAACCGCATGGTGGTTTTGTCGCAAGAAGGGTCATCTTCACACAATCCCATGTAATGAACAAGAATGGGATAAAGAGAGTTGGCTTACAATCGCCACTTCACACAATACATAAATTAAGATCATACATCATTCAAATACACTCATAGACCGGCTACGGTCAAGTTCAAATGAAAAGAAGACAACCCAAAATGCTAGATCCCCGATCGTCCCGACTGGACACCTCTACTGATCATCTGGAAACGGTACATAGTAATGACCAAGGGCCTCATCAAACTCCCACTTCAGCTCAGTTTCGCCATCTGCGCTGGTATCCTCGGCACCTGCATCTGTTTTGGTAGAATCTGTGAGCCACGGGGACTCAGCAATCTCACACCCGCGAGATCAAGACTATTTAAGCTCATAGGTAGGACAAGGGGTAATATGGTCGAGCTGCAGCAAGCACTAAGTATATATGGTGGCTAACATACGCAAGTGAGAGCGAGAAGAGAAGCAACGCATCGGTCGAGAAGCTAGAAGTGATCAAGAAGTGATCCTGAAACTACTTATGTCAAGCATAACTCAAACCGTGTTCACTTCCCGGACTCCGCCGAGAAGAGACCATCACGGCTACACACACAGTTGATGCATTTTAAAGAGGTCAAGTGTCAAGTTATCTACAACCGGACATTAACAAATTCCCATCTGCCTCATAACCACGGGCACGGCTTTAGAAAGATAATATACCCTGCAGGGGTGTCCCAACTTAGCCCATCATAAGCTCTCACGGTCAACGAAGGATAAACCTTCTCCCGGGAAGACCCGATTAGTCTCGGAATCCCGGTTCGCAAGACATTTCGACAATGGTAAAACAAGACCAGCAAAGCCCCCCGAAGTGCCGACAAATCCCGATAGGAGCTGCACATATCTCGTTCTCAGGGCACACCGGATGGGCAAGACGTCGGGTTGGTATAGACCCTGGTTGCCCAGGGGATGCCGGACATCGCCCAGGTTGGACCAACACTCGAAGGAGCACTGGCCCGGGGGGGTAAATAAAGATGACCCTCAGGCTCGCGAAAACCCAAGGGAAAAGGGCTTAGGTGGCAAATGGTAAAACCAAGTTTGGGCCTTGCTGGAGGAGTTTTATTCAAAGCGAACTGTCAAGGGGGTCCCATAAATCACCCAACCACGTAAGGAACGCAAAATCAAGGAACATAACACCGGTATGACGGAAACTAGGGCGACAAGAGTGGAACAAGACACCAGGCATAAGGCCGAGCCTTCCACCCTTTACCAAGTATATAAGGTGCATTAATTTAAACAGGAGATATTGTGATATACCAAAATATCCATGTTCCGACCAGGAACAAACTTCATCTTCACCTGCAACTAACAATGCTATAAGAGGGGCTGAGCAAAAGCGGTGACATAGCCAAACAACGGTTGTTGGGATAGGTTGGTTAGAGGTTTGACATGGCAATAGGTAGGCATGGTAAACAATGGCAGGTAGAGCTAACATAGCAATAGAGCGAGTACTAGCAAGCAAAGATAGAAGTGATATCGAAGGTATGGTCATCTTGCCTGCAAAGTTCTCAGAGTTGTCAAAAGCTTGATCCTCGTTAGTGTACTCAACAGGTTCCTCGTGCACGTACTGATCTCCCAGCTCTACCCAAAGCAAGAACACAAGCAAAGGACCAACAATCAATCACGGGCGATGCACAAACAACATGATGGAAAACATGGCATGATATGCGAGATGTGATATGCAATGCATATGCGTGCTCCGGGAGGGAAGAGATGAACAAGGCATCAACTTGGCAAACCAAGTATGCCGCTGGAAAGATGAGATGATTTCGGTTGAAATTAATATAAAGATCACCGGATTCGGGTGCACGGTTTGCAAATGACAAGCAAGACAAGATATGATGCAAACTCCTTAAAACGGCAACATGGCCACTTGGATGCAAAGTATAAATAAGCTATAGCACCCAAACATATGAACAAAATGCATAGCAGTGATGTACAGGAGATGCTCTACGAAACATGAACACTGAGCTCGATCTATAAACCACTAGAGCATGACTAAAATAGCATGGCAATAATGCAAAAGATAACAGTTTCTACAGACTTAGTGGAATTACTAGACATAGCAGGAACAGATTCATCATGGCATCTCTACAGGCTTGATTAACTCACTACCAGGCATGTCATGGCATGGAACAAGTGCTAGCATGAAGTAGGCATGAAAATGAAGCTACTCATGTGCAAAACAACCACCTAGCATTTTTGCATGAACAAACACATAAAGGACAAAAGAGCAACATAGATTGAGATGACATGTTCATGATCTTGCTCAAATGCAGAAACTAATGCCACCACTGGATTGGTGGGATTTTTCTACCCCAAAAACATATATAATATGTCAGGGTTGCTTTAGAAAAATCATCACAAATGCACTTAGATAAAACCTGCCCTAAATGGAATATGACAGAAATGGCATTTTCCATATTTGGAAACGTCCAGAAATGGACTTGCCCGAAATGGATAGATTCCATATGCCAGAAATGGAATATTCGCTGGGAAATAACAAAAATAAAAATAAAAATAAAGGAAAACAGGGGCTAAGGGAGGATGACATGTGGGGCCACCCTGTCATACACACGGTTGATTGAAAACAGAAAAAGAGGGGGGAAAGATTTATGCACCCGCGGGGGATCAAACCCGGGTCTCCCCGGTGTGGTTCTGCATAGTCAACCACTGGGCTAGGTAGGTGCTACTGATAAGGAAAGGGGTTCGGCCCCTTTTAGAGAGACACAAGATCGAGTTCCTCTGTTACAAACAGAGAAGACGACGGCGCCGGCGAGGGCAACAGCGGAAACCAGCGGGGCACAAGGACTCCGGCGGGCGTGCGGAAAGGGGTAAGGATGCATGCAGCTACGAGGGGATGCCGGAGCGCTCGAGCTCGGGCAGTTGCTCGGCTCGGGGCCATGGCGTCCGCGGCGAGTGGTAGCAGCAGCTACGGCGACACAAGGAAAGGCCGGGTGCGCGCGGGAGTGAGCGTGCACACGTGCAGGGTGAGGCCAGCGGAGGGGCGCGCTAGGCGCGAACCGGGGCGCGGAGACGTTTCTGCACCTACACGTGCAACAGATAGCTACAGCTTCTCTGGGTCACCGGGAGCACGGCAAAGGCACGAATCGAACGAACCCTAGGGGTGCCTAAACGCGAAAGATGTGGATGGGAGAGGAAGGTGCCTTACCCAGCTCACCCAAAGACGCGACGGGATCGATGGAGATGAGCCGGCGGCGACGAAGTGGAGCTCTGAACCTTGGCGCGGTTCTGTCCGAGAGGAAGGTGGAAGCAGAGGACGTCGAGGAACTCGTCATCCGGGGCCCCGTAGTCGACATCATGGAAGAAGACGACGACGAGGAAGAAGAAGGACACGATCTACGGGGGTGGGGGTGGCTGGAGAGCACGCCGGCGACAAGGTGCGCTCTCAGGTGCGCTCGGGACGGAGCGGTTGCGGTGGATCTGGTGGTTCTACTCACCTGGCGGAGGGGATGAGAGGAAGAGGGAAACCCTAGGGGGTGTGAGGACAAGGAGAGGGGTTAAAAGGGGGGCCAGAGCGACGGGTGGAGCATGGCGTCGACGCGGCCGTGGCCATGTGCGAGCCCGGCACGAGCTTGACGAAAAGGTGAGGGGCGGGAAGGCTGTAGCCAGAGGCTGGCTAGTGGGGTCGCGGGTGACACGTGGGCGTACGGGCTCCTGGGTAGCGAGGCGACTGGGTGAGAAACGTCCAGCGGGCAAGCGGGCTGGCTGGCTGCGCTGGCTGGACTGGCAGGCAAAAAAGGCTTCGGCTGGGCTGCGGGAGGCCCAGGGGGGCTGCTGCGCTGGCTGCAGGCTGATACTCTCCTTTTTCTATTTGTTCAAACAGAAATAGAAACAGAAAAGCACAGGGTAAAAGGAGTGGAGTTTGAGTATAAAGAAAATATTCTCAAGCTCCTGGAATTATCCACTATTTGAATAAATTGCATTGGGCATTTTTAGAGGTAGAAAAATAAGACAAGTTTGAATATAATTCAAACTTGTGTCATTTTTGAACCTGACCAAAACAACTTCAAATAAGGAGATATTTGGCAGAGAGGTTTAGGGCATGGAGCAAGACTTATAGGGAGAATATGAACATTTAAGGAGAAGGTAAAAGGTGCACTTGCAAAAGTAAAGAAAGAAAGGAAAGGAAGGAGAAATGGTGATGATGCAAGATTTATGCATTGAGCATGCCACAACATAATAGGTATGAGATCACAACATGCACATGATGAGGATGAATGCAAAATGACAAGAGGCAGAAATGCAATATGGTAAGGTGAGCATGACAATGAAAAGAATAAAACACATAACCAAACAAGATGAGGCCAAACATGATAAAACCCACAAGAAATGGATGAAGGTCAAGTTGATATCTTGCCAAAATGGGACATGTTACAACTGGGGTGTTACACCCCCGAAACCTAAACCTGCGAGATGGAAATCACTACTGCCTATCCCTGCCGCACAAAGGCTATCTGCTGGATTTCTATAAGTTTCGATAGGGGTAGGTTTGTAATTTCACCCAAACGTGACGTAACCGCCTCTCACCCGGATTCATACACAGTGGGCGCCAAAACACAGTGTGCCCTCGACCGAATCGACTCCCTCCCCGATTCATATTCATACACGGTGGGCGCCAAAAACAAACTCTCATCGGCTAATATTCGGTGTATGCGAGATTACTGTCCTATCCCCAACCGACTAATGTTGCTGTGATGTAGTAGAAATTTGAAACGGGGGCTAAGTTTGTAAATTTCCTCGCATTTGAGACAAGCGCGCCCTGACTACATGGTCCCCCCCCCCTTCCTCTTTACCTCCCTTTTCCCCATTCGTACTCCATGGGCGCCAAAACACCCTCTCCACCCCACCCTCCTCCGTCCGCCGCCGTCCGCCACCCCATCCACCGTCGTCCTCCTCCACCATGCCGGAGCTGATACCCCGACGCCGCCGTCCATTACAAGAGATCGACCTCTCTCATCCACGCCTTCGGACCAGGATCCTTGCATCCCGTCCTCTCGCTTCATCCCCGCTGTCGTCCACCTTGCCGGCGCCGCTCCTATGACTGTCTCATCCACCGCGCCCCGCCGCCACCATCTACCCTCCTAGATCCGCTTCCACGCCGCTGACAGCCATCGCTACCGCGGAACCGTCAAATTCTCACCAGATGCGTACACGGCGCCGCACCAAAGGCGGTACTCTTTCGTATCTGCTCAACTTATGTATCGCAGCAAGAAAATAGATCGCCACTGCTTTACTCTGATTTCTTGTCTTGGTTGCGAAGTTGCCTTTGTCCGGTTTGCACCTTTAGATCCGCCATGGCACGCTCAACACTATACTCCCAATGCTTATGGTTTCCCCCTTTTATATTCCACACTAGTTAAATCACAGTAGACTAAATTTCAAAATTGGGTCAGTCGATTTTTCAGAGCTCGCCGGAGTTCGCCGGTGCGATCCAAGGGGCTCGGTTGGTTGTGGGGCCTCGCCGAACGAAGAAAACTCGACGCGGGTGGGGGTGGGGGTGGCGGAGGAACACAGGCGGTGGGGGCTGGTGGTCCGGCCGGCGGCTCATGCGGTGTTCTGTATGGGAAGAATCACAGACGAGGAAGAAGAAGGGTTAGAAGACGTAGGATCTTCATCCAACCGCCTGAAATGGTCGAGAGACAGCTGGGAGTTGCATTCTTAATGCGCTCTGGTTCATCATGTGTGGGCACTGCGCAACCAACATTTTATTATCCAAAATTTGCTTGCTCTTCTTTACCATGTTCGATAGTGCTGGCCTGTACCTGATCGATAGGCTTTCAATTACTAGCGGCAATACAACACCGTATTTTCAAGCCAGTTCCACTTTCCCGATTTATATATCGTGGTTATGGTGTACCCCTCTTATGTACACTATGATTTGCCTAGGTGCTGTGTGCTCTTGTTATCATGGTTTGGCAATAAACTATCTATACAGTATATTATGAACCTATCATCTGCCAGTTATCCTTACTTCTGGAGCCTATTTTTTTGTGTACTTGTGCCAGATTATATAAATGCACGCATGATATTATAGCACATGAGCTCTCTCATCAGAATCCAGTGATAGCACATAAGTGTTTATAGGGGCGCCCCTATATTAGAATATCATCTGCATTACAAAGATAATCTCACAACTATTTATGTTTTCATGGCTCTCAGATATTATACGCAATTACAGTGAATATCAGAATCTGCGCATCAGAAGAATATTATGGAACACTGCAATGACTTACAAAATTGGCACCAAGGCATTGAGTGCCATTTTGGAAGCAATGAAACTCGTACGCTCCCCACCTGTTGATTCTTGTTCAGAATATCATTCTAATGACTAGTCTAACCTCGAGGAGCCAAAGGCTGATGGCCTGTCCTGTTCACCCATCAAGGTGCCTGTTCTAATTTGGCAAGGTTTTATTGATTGCGCGTATCTTACATATGTTGTCTTGCATTTCTTCTACTTTGTTGCACCACCATCTGCTTAGTTTACTCATCATATAACTCGAGATGTTATGCCCATCCATTATCAATACATATTCCATCTGTCGTCATACCATGTTTTTCCACTCAAATGTTGTTCTTGTGCATCAGACATCAAAAAGGAAGAGAGTGATTGTCGAACCTGAAGGAGCACCAGCAAAGTCCTTGAAAAACGTGGTGGTGCCGGAGAAATCAGACAGCGCCCCACTTATATTGGCTGTACAACCAGTGACACAAAACATAGGACCGACTCCAGCAGACTGTACCCATACTTCACTGGCCACACCACTAGCCCCACCACACAGGACCTGCACTCTAGCAAAAGGTATACCGATTTCATTTGCCATAGCACCAGCCGTACCACAGAAAAATCCCACTCCAGCAAAAAGTACAGCAAGTCCACCGGCCGAAGACCTATCCCAACTACAGAGACGGCCAATTCCTACAGATTGGAACCCCATTCCGTTTATTCCCAGTTTAAAAGACAATGCTTTCAATGTTGTTAGGGACTACGTGCATATATTCCCAACATGGGAAGATTATAGTGAAGACAAACACCATTTTCACATCTTCCTGTCCAACTTACGTGTAAGTGCTATTATTCATGGTTATTATTTTCCTGTTTTCTACTGATCGAACACATCAATGATTTGCATTACATTGTTGTAACTAGGTGAGGGTCAATCTGGATAGTCATGACGAGCAAAGCTTGCTTGTGCTTTTCAAGGAAGCATTGCAGCAGTATCGGTGTTACCTGAGGAAATCACACTTTGATGGCAAGTCTATAAACGAATTTCCGGTGAAGTCTCCTGTGCTAAATTTAGAAGACATTGAATGGAAAAACCTTGTTATGCACTGGTCTCGTTCCCAGGATGAGGTACTGTCTATGAAATCACATACAATTTGAACTTCTACTTTTCCGCATGTGCCTTACGGATCTTTTTTGCAGGAAATCAGCTCAAAGAAGAATTCCGATTTGAAAAGAACGACAGGATATCGCAAATATGATGTCCGCTGCTTTGCTCTTGTAAGTACCTGTTGTCCTGTATCACTGTACTTGCATACATACCTGGTTCATTATGTGACAGCAGTATGCATGATAGCTTGCTTATCAATTGTTCGCTCCAAATTATCTGATCTGTATGAATAGTTACATTAGTGTAGAATATATCCAATGCCAATGAATTTTTTTAGCTCTGCATTGTTCTTGTAAGTACATGTTGTCCTTTATCAGTGTACTTATATTGATAGGTAGTTGTTCATGTACCATCACTCTGCAGCTTATTTTCCTTTGCCCTCCATTTTCTACACATCAGATCTATATTTACTCTTACCATAAGGTTGGTACTGAAGAAGTTTAGCTGTGCATTGCTCTTGGTTGTGCCTTTTGCCTGTATCGCTGCACATACATTTATAGCTACTTGGTTATGTAGCATCACTCTTCATCTTATCTTAAATATTCTCCATTTTTCGTATATTATCACATATGTATTTACTCTTAACAAAATGTAGAATAAAGGCAATGCTTATGAAGAACATTCTGTGCTAAACTTCTTGAATCGCCCCCCCCCATCAGCATGGACAAGGGCTTTATAGAGCCTGTCTTCACCAGTAATGTAAGTTTTTCCTTCTCAAGCCTTCAAACTTTGTTGTCTATATTTGGTTAGGCATGACTGCAACAGCTGTTTATTTGTGGTGTTTGCATCAAATTGCATGTTTAAAGTTTATTATGTAGTTCATAAACAAAAGTTTGTCCTTCTCAATTTAAGTTTTCAGTTGTACAACCATGTTCCTTCTTCATACCATGTAAATTAAACTATACAGAGCAAGTGATCTTCTTTTGCACTGCATGTATGCTTCTGTTCTTCATCCGTAATCTAGTGGTGTGGTGAACCTACCCACTACAGCACAATGTCATATTCTGCAATGTCTTAACTATGAACAATGTCATGTCATTCTACTATTATTTAAACCGCCTCTTTATTCGCCAATCTGAAATGGGATAAATTGACAGCACACTAACCATTGATACTTATGAGTTCTTGATCTGTAATCCAGTAGTGTCGTGAAGCTGCCAACTCCTTCACGATGTCAATTCCTGCCATGTCTTGACCTGAACAATACCATATTGTATTAATGCAATTTTAAACTGTGTCACTTTATTCGTCAGTAAGAAATATGATGAATTGTCAGCACTAATACTTTTATGTGCAAAACCTGTCATCTGTCTGCTTGTTTATCTTTCAGAGTGAGGAAGATATAAGTGTTGAACAAGCGCAGTCTCATCATCTTGCTCAGCTGCTTGCGCTGCAGCTCCCCAGCAGGGCTAACCTTTCTTGAACTCTATTGAAGTGATGTTGGTTTTGTATATTATTTTGCCGGCGTGTTTATTTGCACTGGTGGCGATCTTTGATGCCCAGTGTATGTAATCCGCTGTCTGCTTGTGCTTTATTATCATAGTGGCGAACTTTGATGCCCAGTGGATGTAATATGCCGTAATTTCTTTATTGTATAGTCTAGGTTTTTTCTTATTCACGATGCTGTAGTTATTTTACTGTATATATATCCTGTCTTCGCAGTAAACCAGCCAAATCATAAAATTACGGTACATAATCGGGTCGTCATGCAATCACGATGTATGATCCGCATCATGGGCCCCGTCAAACTGGCCCACTAGTAGATTCGGGCCTTTAATAGGCCGAGTAACCCCTGGCCCTCTTTTCGCAAGAAAAATCAATGGGCTTTTAGGAGGATGAGAAGTAGGCTGGAAACATGCCGAATAGCTCACGGGCCAGCGGCAGCCCAAAATGGACCCTGGCCCATGATTGTGCGAATCAATTCACGACTTTTAACAGGCCAAAGTTTGTCTCGGTCCTTGTTTGGCCCAATCAGATATCGGCTGCGAGCAGGCCGGATGCAAACCGGGCCGTAGTTAGGTCCAACTATATGACGGGCTTTTAACAGGCCGAAATGAATATAGGGCCGAAATGTTAAATGGGCCCTTAACAGGCCGAAACTAATATCAGGCCGAATTACTAAATGGGCCTTTAGCAAGTGGGCCCAAAAGCATAGCATCCAGTCAACGGGTCGAATCTGATATGGGCCATAATTGAGCCCAAAGCCTCTTAAAGGGTCGGACCTGATCTGGGCCGTGATTTGGCCCAGAAAGTGGGAGGCTTTTAACAGGCCGGATCTTATATGGGCCATTACTAGGCCCGGAACGTGGTAGGCCATTAATGGACCGGATCAATTATGGGCCGGCATTTGGCCCAAAACATGGCAGCCAGTTAATGGGCCGGCCTACTAGGGTCCTCAAAATCTTGTGGGCCTACAGCTGGGCCGGCCCATTAATGTCGGTGAAATCTCGTGGGCCTTTAGCTGGGTCGGCCCATTATGATCCGCAAGAATTTTGTGGGCCTTTACCTGGGCCGGCCCATTATGGCACACAAAAATCTTGTGGGCCTTTACCTGGGCCGGCCTATTATGGCCCACGAAATCTTGTGGGCCTTTAGCTGGGCCAGCCCATTATAGTCCGCAAAATCTCGTGGGCCTTTAACCGGGCCGGCCCATTATGGGCCGCCAAATCTTGTGGGCCTTTAGTTGGGCCGGCCCATTTAAACTTGGTTGGCCGTGCCACGTGTCGACGTATCATAGGCGCCTTCTGTCCAATGAGTGGATGACATCTGTCCCAACGATGAGCCGACACGTGTTTCCTCCAGCCAATGATGATTTTACACATGGAAAATCCCCATTGGTCGGGGCTGTTAACGGATTATCGGTTCCAAAACCCGACCCGATAGCTTAACGGCGTTCCATTATGGTGGATGCCACGTGTCGGTCACCCTTGACGAAAGCACTTCTGTGACGCGCAATTTATCGTCATAGAAGTGGACACTTCCATGATGATAATTTTGGTAATGTCATCGAACACTTCTACGACAGCACAGGTATGACTATCTTGATTCTGTCATAAATTTGTCATGGATGTACATGCATGACAAAAAATGCGACCTACTATGACAAACACATATCATCACGGAAGTGTATTTTTTTTTGTAGTGATAGCCCCTCCGATGAAGTGTGAGTAGTTTACTTCAGACCTTCGGGTCCATAGCTAGTAGCTAGATGGCTTCTTCTCTCTTTTTGGATCTCAATACAATGTTCTCCCCCTCTCTCCTGGAGATCTATTCGATGTAATCTTCTTTTTGCGGTGTGTTTGTTGAGACCGATGAATTGTGGGTTTATGATCCAGCTTATCTATGAATAATATTTGAATCTTCTCTGAATTCTTTTATGTATGATTGAGTTATCTTTGCAAGTCTCTTCGAATTATCCGTTTGGTTTGGCCAACTAGATTGGTAGTTCTTGCAATGGGAGAAGTGTTTAGCTTTGCGTTCAATCTTGCGGTGTCCTTTCCCAGTGACAAAAGGGGCAGCAAGGCACGTATTGTATTGTTGCCATTGAGGATAACAAGATGGTTTTTTTATCATATTGCATGAATTTAACCCTCTACATCATGTCATCTTGCTTAAGGCATTACTCTGTTTTTAACTTAATACTCTAGATGCATGCTGGATAGCGGTCGATGAGTGGAGTAATAGTAGTAGATGCGGAATCGTTTTGGTCTACTTGTCTTGGACGTGATGCCTATATACATGATCATACCTAGATATACTCATAACTATGCTCAATTCTATCAATTGCTCAACAGTAATTTGTTCACCCACCGTAGAATATCTATGCTCTTGAGAGAAGCCACTAGTGAAACCTATGGCCCCCGAGTCTATTCTCATCATATCAATCTCCATTACTTTAATACTTGCTTTGTTTTTACTTTGCCTTTTACATTTCACTTTGCATCTATATACCAAAAATACCGAAAATATTGTTTATAATCTCTATCAGATCTCACTCTTGTAAGTGATCGTGAAGGGATTGACAACCCCTAATCGCGTTGGTTGCGAGGAGCTATCGTTTTGTGTAGGTACGAGGGACTTGTGGGTGGCCTCCTACTGGATTGATACCTTGGTTCTCAAAAACTGAGGGAAATACTTACGCTACTTTGTTGCATCATCCTCTCCTCTTCGGGGAAATCCAACGCAGTGCTCAAGAGGTAGCAATCCCATAGGTGTCGTTTCCCACCGACATCTTTGGCGTGCCAGGTAGGAGGTGCCCAATCGTGAGGATTTGGCCTAGCAGTTGACCTAGCTGTTCTTCATCGCCATGGCTCCAAAGAAGAAGATGACCACAGTGATCGGTTCGTCTGGGACTGGGTTGGTACCGGCGCGGATCGGCAGTGGGCCAGTCGCAGAGAGAACCCGTGGAACGGACCGCAAACATCTACATCACCCCGCTGGTCCTGGCCTGGCAAGTGGCGTCATTCGCACGCCAGGCGATGAGCCACCAGTCGCGGGCTCCGGAGGTGGAGTTGGGCCCCCCGCAGGTGGCGCAGGGCCCTCCAGGGGTGCCGCCGTCCCGCCCGGCGGCGGCACGGCGACCTCCAAAACACCAACACCGGCTCCCACGGCGCGCTCCTCTCAGGTTGTGCGTGACGAGCAGCGTCACCCTGCCGGTGACCCCGCGCGCCGCCCTGGGAAGAGTCCCGTGCGTCCATCACATGAAGAAGAGGGCCAGCGTGCGCGCCGAGGTGCTGACGAAGGTGGCGAACAGCTGCGGAGCCGTGACGCAGCTCCTTCTAACGTGGTTAGGAGTCGAGGCGCATCGCGGTCCACCCAGCTTTCGCCGCCACCCACGCCAGCGAAAGCCCTAGCACGCGCAGATGCTCCTCGATTTTCCTCCTGCCGCGAAGAAGCTTGACGAATGGAGGGCCACCGTCCGGAGCCTCGTCGGCATCGCCAACAACGATGAGTTACGGCCGACGGGACCCGTAGTCCATCGCTCCACCGGGCCACCGCATGCCAGTGGCGATCGTGCTGGAGGCGATGGAGCCACGGTGCACTCCCCTCCTCCGTCCCGACCACCCCGGGCGTCGGTTCATCGCGACAACACTCATGATGATATCTCCATCGCGTCGTCCGAACCGCGAACCAACCGCGATCAGTGCCAAGTCCTTCAGGAGCGGGCTCATGAGGACGCTCGAACTACGATCGAGCACCGACGTGACGCGCGCCACCAGTCGGACAGGCGGGCAGGGCCCGCTACGGACCACCTAGCGCCGGGAGGCTACGGTGGCCTACCTTATGAGGTGGGTTGTCCGGCTTTCACCCGTGAGCTGCGGCGGTTCCAGCGGCCCTCCCAGCGCATGTTCAAACCTGACGTTGGCGAGAAGTACAATGGCAAGACTCACCCGTCAGAGTTCCTCAGCATCTACACCATCGCGATGCAAGCTACTGGGGCCCGCGATGATAAGGTGGTTGCCAACTACTTCCCATTGGCACTCAAGCCTAATGTTATGTCATGGTTAATGCACTTGCCGGTGGATTACATCTCTTCTTGGGCGGATCTATGCCATGAGTTTGTTGGCGCCTTTACCGGAGGTCACCAAGCTCATGGCCACGCGAGTGATTTACACATCATCCCCTAGAAGGAAGGAGAAAACTTGTGCAAGTACATCCAGAGGTTCAGCCGAGTGCAGTACAACATCCCCGACATTCATCCTGCCGCCATGATCAGTGCGTTCCATCAGAATGTGCGCAATCGCAAGATGCGAGAAGAGCTGGCGATGAACAAGGTTAAGGATGTGGCCGAGCTCTATGTTCTGGCCGATCGATGCTCTCGTGCTAAGGAGGGAAGGAAGTACCTCGGCGAAGATGCCGGCGCGGAAATCGACTCCACAGATGACACCGCCACCCCTGCTAAGAAGGGCCGGCACCATCACAGGAAGCACAGGAGCAAGACCGTGCTTGCCGTCGAGGGATCCGACGATACCGGTGCCACCAAGAAACCCAAGGCAAGTGATCCCGGTAAGGAGGTTGACGGGTGTGCCGCTTGCCGGGCCTTGGCAGTTGCCGAGAAGCCAGGAGGCTCCAACAAGTAGTATTGCAAGATCCACCGCACCAAGGGCCATGATCTCCAAAATTACCAGCAGGTAGAGCTGCTCCCCGAGAAGCAGAAAGCCAAGTATGAGCAGCGGGACAAGGAGAAAGGCCCAGATGGTGCTGAGGGATCCGGCAAGAAATGTGGCGGCCAAGGAGGCCGCCACGGCAAGGATAATCAGCAAGAGAGGCCCGCCCAGGACCGTGACAAGAAGCAGGAAGACGATGATCATGATGAGGACAACGAGTCCGGCGGCCACGAGTTTCAGAAAGCCACAAAGGCCATGTGCGTCGATGGTGGCACCTCGCTGTATACATCCCACCGCGAACTCAAGCAGTGGGCACGTGAGATCATAGCGGTGGAGCCATTGTTTGACGCACGGAAGCCACTAAAATGGTCCAGCACGCCCATCATCTTCGACACCGAGGACCACCCTGACCACACCACTGCGGTCGGGTGCTTGCCATTGTTGGTTTCACCGACAATCCGCAACCTCAAGGTGACAAAGATGTTGGTTGACGGCGGGGCCGGCCTGAAATTGATCTCGCCTATTGTGGTCAGAAGGCTGCAGATCCCTGATGGAGACCTTGAGAAGACGGGTATGTTTCAAGGGGTTAACCCGGGGAGGAGCCAGCCAAAGGGAAAGATCACGCTGCCCGTGACATTCGAAGGTGAACTGAATCATAGGACGGAGAGGATCGTTTTCGATGTAGCCGAGATCCCCTTGCCTTACAACGGGATCCTCGGCCGCCCGGCGCTAGCCAAGTTCATGGCGGCTTCACACTACGCCTACAACATGCTGAAGATGCCTGGGCCGATGAACATCATCACCGTTCCCTCCGACAAGAAAGATGCGCTAATCTGCGCCGACCAACTCTACCGGGAAGCAGGCGCAGCAGCTGCCGCTAAGGCACCTGCTCCTGCCGACAAAGCCCCGGGCGAGAAAAAGACCGGCGAGACCCCTCGCACCCACTCTGGCAAGCGCACCTCTTCGGGGTGTTGTGCTTCCGTTGAGAACGTGCCAGAGAGCTCCGCCGGCAAGAGTAAAAGGTCCAGAGCTACACCACCTGAGACCAAAAAGGTTCCCATCAAGGAGGACGGCACGGGGGGAGCGTTCACTATAAGATCCACCCTTGACGGCAAATAGAAAAGCGAGCTCGTCACCCTCCTGCGGGTGAATGTCGATGTGTTTGCATGGCAAGCCTCCGACATCCCCGGCGTTCCCAGGGAGGTGATTGAGCACCACCTTGCTGTCTGTCCTCATGCGCGGCCCGTCAAGCAGAAGGTCAGGAAGCAAGCTCTGGAGAGGCAGGAGTTCATCACGGAGGAAAACAGAAAGCTAGAGGCGACAGGCTTGGTGAGAGGAGTACTCCATCCAACGTGGTTGGCCAATCCGGTAGTGGTGCGCAAGGCAAATGGGAAATGGAGGCTGTGTATAGACTACACAGACATCAATAAGGCTTGTCCAAAGGATCCTTTCCCATTACCGCACATTGACCAGATTGTTGACTCCACGGCTGGGTGTGACCTCCTATCGTTCCTTGACGCCTACTCAGGATACCACCAGATCTTTATGACAAAAGAAGATGAGGAAAAGACAGCATTCATCACCCCGTGTGGTACGTATTGCTTTTTATGGATGCCTTTCGGGTTGAAGAGTGCTGGCTCGACCTTTGCAAGAGCAGTCCAAATTGGTTTTGAACCCCAGCTACATAGAAATATGGAAGCTTATATGGATGACATAGTGGTCAAAACCAAGGACAAAGCGACCCTTGTGCAAGATCTGGAGGAAACATTTACAAACCTGCGCAAGATCAACCTCAAACTAAACCCTGAGAAGTGTGTCTTCGGTGTCCCGTCCGGCAAGCTTCTCGGGTTCTTTGTGTCCCAGCGCGGGATTGAAGCAAACCCAGATAAGATCAAGGCCATCGAGCAGATTGAGGCGCCCAAGCGGATCAAGGACGTGCGTCGGCTCACTGTTTGCGTTGCCGCCATGAGCCGGTTCATCTCCAAGTCCGCAGAGCGTGCCCTTCCTTTTTTCAAGATCTTGAAGAAGGCTGGGCCAGTGGAGTGGACTCTAGAGGCCGAGGCAGCGCTACAGGATTTGAAGAGATACCTCTCCTCTACCCCAGTGCTGGTTGCACCCAAACCACAGGAACTGTTGCTGCTCTACCTAGCGGCAACAAATCAAGTGGTTAGTGCCGCACTAGTGGCACAGAGAGAGGTCAACGAGAAGGCAGCAGCGGCAGCAGAGCCAACAGATGGCAAGCCGAAACCCTCTCCGGCAGGGCTCGATCCAGGCAAGATTGAGTCCCCGGCTGGGGTTGATGCCAGCGTGACAGGACCCACACGACCAGATGAAGAGGCGCACAAGAAGAAGATGGTGCAACACCCAGTGTACTTCGTCAGCTCCCTCTTGCAGGGGGCTAGGTCGAGGTACTCAGGTGTGCAAAAGCTGCTCTTTGGCCTCCTTATGGATTCGAGGAAGGTGCGCCATTACTTCCAAGAACACGAGATCATGGTGGTCACCCGCCTCCCGTTGCAACGGATACTGCACAACCGAGATGCGACGGGGAGGATCGTGGAATGGGCCCTGGAGCTGTCAAGTTTTGGTTTGAAATTTGAAAGTACCTCGACAATTCAGAGCAGAGTCTTGGCGGAGTTTGTTGCAGAATGGACCTCGACGCCTGACGAAGAGGTACATGAGACCGCTCTCCCCGGCAAGGAAACGAGCCGCAACTGGATCATGTACTTTGATGGTGCCTTCTTGCTGCAAGGCGCCGGTGTTGGTGTGCTGCTTATCGCACCCACTGGAGAGCACCTCAAGTATGTTATCCAGATGCACTTTCCCCAGGAGATGTCGACCAACAACACCGCCGAGTACGAGGGTTTGCTTGTCGGTCTCAGGATCGCGGCAGACCTCGGAGTTAAGAAGCTCATCGTTAGGGGCGACTCACAGCTCGTCGTCAGGCAGGTCAACAAAGATTATCAGAGCCCGTTGATGGAAGCTTACGTAGATGAGGTGAGGAAACTGGAAGAGCACTTTGACGGTATACAAGCGGAGCATGTCCCTCGGGCGGAGATCGACATCGCCGACTACCTGTCAAAGCGCGCTGCCCTCAAGCTACCTGTGGAACCAGGTACCTTTGTGCTTCAGTTAACCCAACCATCCGTTGAGCCATCGACTGGGCAGAGCAAGCGAAGGAAGCTAGTCCCCGACAAGTACTTCCCCACCGAGCTCCCCAGAGCCGCCGACGAAGATTTGTCGTGGATGCCGATCCTGCCGCAGGGCAACCGACTCCGGCAGGACCTCAGGTCATGGTCGTGGAGGCGGCCGCTCCCGCGGCAGAAGAGATGCCTTTGGTCCTTGCCGTCGAGCTACAGGCTACGGCATGGGCACAGCACACCGTCCGCTTCCTTCAAAAAGGAGAGCTTCTTGAGGAGCAGGAAGAGGCAGAAAGAGTAGCACGCCGGTCTGCTCTGTACCAATCCGTTGATAACGTATTGTACAGAAGAAGACCGAATGGGGTGAAATTGATGTGCATCTCCCGGGAGGAAGGACTAAAGCTGTTGGCAGAGATACATGGAGGCATATGTGGCTCCCACATAGGGTCAAGGGCCCTTGCCGGCAAGGCTTTCCGGCAAGGTTTCTTTTGGCCCACCGCCCTCCAGGATGCGACGGCACTAGTAACCAAGTGTGAAGCGTGCCAGTTCCATTCGAAGAAGCTTCATCAACCAGCTCAAGCCCTTCAAATTATCCCTCTCTCATGGCCCTTCTCGGTCTGGGGGCTCGACATACTGGGCCCTTTCCCCCGTGCTGTCGGGGGCTTTGAGTACTTGTATGTCGCAATCGACAAGTTCACAAAGTGGCCAGAAGTGGAAGCAGTGAGGAAGGTGACAGCGCAGTCAGCCATCAAGTTTTTCAAGGGACTAGTGTGCCGTTTTGGGGTGCCCAACAGGATCATCACCGACAACAGCACACAGTTCACGAGCCACGCCTTCATGCAATACATTGAGGATCTCGGCAGCAGGGTCTGTTTTGCTTCCGTGGCACATCCACGGAGCAACGGCCAAGCGGAGAGAGCAAATGCTGAAGTCCTGCGAGGCTTAAGGACGAAGAATTTTGATAGGCTGCGCCAAGAGTGGAAGGCGCTGGATTGATGAGTTGTCGGCGGTTCTTTGGTCGATCAAAACAACGCCAAATCGAGCCACCGGCCAGATACCCTTTGCCCTGGTTTACGGGGCAGAAGCAGTTCTCCCCATGGAACTCATATACAGGTCACCTCGAGTGCTCTCTTATGATGAGATTGAGTAAGAGCAGTTGCGGCAAGATGATGCGACGCTCCTTGAGGAAGATCGTCTCCGGGCGACTGTGAGAGCAGCACGCTACCAGCAAGCCTTGCACCTCTACCATAGCCGCAAGGTTCCTGCCCGGAGCTTTGAGGAAGGCGACCTTGTTCTTTGGAATGTTCAGTCGGCCAAGAATTCCAACAAGTTGACGCCAAAGTGGGAAGGCCCTTATCGGGTAACACGAGTCACCAGGCCCGGCGTTGTCCGGCAGGAGACCGAAGATGCCATACCAGTGAGCAACTCCTGGAACATTGAGCATCTTCGCAAGTTTTACCCATAAGGCGCGGCTGCCGGGCCTCCCGGCAAGCCACCTTTTTGTACAAGCCTTGCCAGCAAGGCATGTAACCCTTTGTACAAAGCCAGGCGCAGACCCTGAGCATAAATAAACGAAGCGTTGGCGCCCTAAGTTATAGCATGCATGCTAGGTTGAGTCTCGTCCTTGGTTAGGGTTGATAGTGCTTAGCGGCAGCTAACCCCTAGCTTAGAGGTCGAGTGCGCGTCTCTTTGTTCCTCTCTGTCCTCTTTGCTTCACAGGACATGTAAGTATTCTTGCTGAGCTATTTTCGAAGAAAGGTAACGGACCGGCGCCCGGACCCCGACAAGCCAGAGTTGTCGGGGGCTGCAAGAACAAGGATCCCTCCACGGCAAGCCAAGGTCACCGGGGGCTGCAGATCCAGATAAGTTCTCTATCCTCTATCATGCATTTCATTATGGACTGGGATACGTGAAACCCCGTTCTATCTCTAAGCTACCATGCTCCCCTTTTTCGGCACCTAAGGATTATCCCCTAGGTCTGAACCTGGTTGTAGCCGCGGCAGCAAAGATGGGGAACGGGGATCCTAAGCCCACCTCATCCCTGCCTCCGCCAAGAGCGTGAGAAAGGTCAAACGAGGTGGGGGGACGGCAAGGCCTGTTGCCGGGCGAAAAAAAACATTTGTCCTAAAAGATAACAAGGATTCACTCCTTGTCGTGGGTTCCTCCTGCGAACGAAAATCCCGGCAAACATCCCTTTTTCATTAAAAAACATCCCGTACAGGTACAGTTCATACCAAATTGAAAACATGAACAAGGGGATTACAAGTTCTAAAGTTACCAAAGGTCCGAAGGCTTACAAGACTAAAAAGATATAAGGTGCCCGTAATCCCTTTCTTGTCCCTCTCCTCAGGAAATGGAACAAGAAAGCAGAAGGGCAAAAGGGGTGCCTAGGCGAGCTACGAGTGGCAGAAGACACCAAGAGAACATCTCGGTGGCCGTCCAAGGGCTGGATGGTGATGGCGGCGCCGGAGGCAGAGCTCGAAGACGAGGCGGCAGGACGTCAACACGCGACGAAAGCGTCGGTGTCCACGTACTATGACTTGACGGCCTTGCCGCCCGCCCTCTTCCTCCTCTGTAGCCTCCCTATGCCAGCCGCCCAAGGAGACGACCCCGAGAAGTTTAAGGAGCCGGCGACGCGGATGATGGGGTCGTCGGTGCCGCTCGGAGCGGCGCCCGACACCTAGTCGGACCCATCATCCTGTCGCCCGCTGCCCTCGTCATCGCTGCCGTTGTCTTCCTCGCCACTCTCGCTTGAGGAGGAATCTTCATCATCGGAGGAGCTCTCCACGCAGAACCTCACGCGGGTCACGAAGTGCCCGAAGATCTTGACGGAGAGGAGGCCACCCTCCATTAGTTTGAAATGGAGAGCGAGCCCATCCATCAAGCTGTGGAGGCGAGCGAAGGTCTTCCACCCTCAGTGAAGATACATGACGCGAGGGGCGGGGAACTCGACATTGACCCACGTGCCACTGTTCCCACAACCCCTCATGTGCAGCCGCAGCACCTGCGGCAGATCCAGCTCCATCTCCTGCGCAAATGGAGTCGGTAGGCGGAGGCGACGGCGCGGTGGGTGGTGCAGCCTGACGAAGAATTCGCAGGGGTTGTCCCCGGTGTGGCCCTCCATTGGAGGAGGGGCTGCTGGAGGAGGCGAGGCTGATCTGCCGCCCCGTCCTCCTCTCCCTCGGGCACCACGACGGCCTCGACCTCGCCCCTCCCCCTTCCTCTAGCGGCCGGCTCTACCGCTCCGAGCTCTTGGGGAGGAGCGATGCGCTGTCTGGCCGAAACCCTCGCCGCCACCGATGAAGCGTCGCCACGCCCCCTCGCCATGGCGGAAGAAGAAAGGAAGCAGGAATGGGGAGAGGCAGATGGAGAAAGGTTGAGGGGCATCGTTCCTCCCACTCCCCTCTTTATAAAGGGGCGGGGGCGAGGCTCGGCCGCCCCCTCTCGGCCAATCCGGCTTCTTGAAGTGACAGCAAGCGGGGCCGTCGACCGCCCTCCCCGCTCCATTTAAGGCGCGTGGGAATCGACCCGCACGCGCGCGAGTACCCACGTCCCGTGCGCCTGTCATTCGCTCTGCGTTATGCATGCAGCGAACATGGCGCAAGGGGTGGGCGCAGTGGGACGCGTGGAACGACCGTTCCCAAGAGAGGGTGGTAAATGGGAGGCGGCCCTGCGGTCTCGAAGAGACACGCAAGCCGCCTCTTTACTGTCCACCACAAGGTGACGCCAGCATGCCCACATCATGCGCGTGCACGACCCCCACGTTGCGCGTTCGACGTGGGTCATGGGGAAGCGCAGCGGACGGAATAGTGGCCGCGGTAAAAATCTGCCCCAACAGCCCGCGCACCGTTCTGGGCCTGGCCCAACAACGTGCTGCGGTTATGTATGACCCAGGCCCGGGGGCTCCTGTCGCTGTACAAAAGTAGGGGCTCTCCTTTTGACCCCTTTACTTGTGCACGGGCAGTCAGAGCCTCCCGCCACGGCCACGCATAGACATGGCAGGAAAGGAAAGCCGGAGAGAAGCCGAGGACACAAGGCAAACAGAGCAATGACAAGGACCAAGGCCACAAAGATCGGATGGGCGTAGCAGGTTTCCCCGGCAAGGACCCTTGCCAGGGCAGCCTCAGCAGCCCCGGCAAGACCCTTGCCAGGGCAGCTCGCCCACGCCAGCCGAAGCGAGCCACCCTTGGGCCCACCAACGCTAGACAAATGCGTTGGGACAGGGCTCGGGAGGCGCCTCCGTGGTGGTATGCAGATCTTTGTGAAGACATAGAATAGACAAGATCAAATGAGGATAGGAAGGCAACCATCCTCACCGAAGAAATCCACAAGACCCCCAGCAAGATCCTTGCCGGGGACGCCTGCGCACCACGGCAAAACCCTTGCCGGGCTACCCGGCAAGACCCTTGTCGGGCTACCCGGCAAGACCCTTGCCGGGCCACTCGGCGAGACACTCGCCAAGCGCACCAGCAGGGCCACCGCCAGGCCCACACAAGCCAAGTCACCGCCACCATTCGCATGCAGCTGCCGACCCAACCAGCTAGGCAGGCACCTGTGTGGCAACATGCAAACCTTCATGGAGGATCCACCACCGCACCACCTCAGCTGCCTGTCTGCCTACATGGCACCGCAAGCACCGCTGGCCAGGGCGCGTGTCGAAGTGAGGAGAAGCAGCGACGGACGGGACGGGCCTCGCTCCCAACCCCAATAAAGCGAAGGGACACCTAAGCCTCGCATTAAATGTGTTTTGTCCTGTAATACCAGCGATAAGCTCGCAATGCTGTAGCACTTTCCACCTCTTGTGTGCCACTGTGGAAGGCCCTTTCGCCTATAAAAGGAGGCCCATGGCACACGGAGAAAGGATTCGGCTCTTTGGAACCTCGCAGCACCTAGAGCTAATCCGAGAGCTCAAGAACACTAATGCGTCCACCAAAGCGGGATCGTAGGTTTTTACGCATCTTTGTGGCCCGAACCTATGTAAATCCCCCTTAATGTTGTCTGCTAGTCCTGCTCTCCTCACGATCCCCGCGCCCCGCGACCGTAGAAGGGATTCCAGTGATCCCATAGGTGTCGTTTCCCACCGACACTTTGATTATATGGGACCGTTTCCTTCCTCTAATGGTTATACACATATATTAGTTGTTGTTGATTACGTTACTAAGTGGGTAGAAGCTATTCCAACTAGTAGTGCTGATCACAACACCTCTATTAAGATGCTTAAAGAAGTTATTTTCCCGAGGTTTGGAGTCCCTAGATACTTAATGACTGATGGTGGTTCACATTTTATTCATGGTGCTTTTCGTATAATGCTTGCTAAGTATGATCTTAATCATAGAATTGCATCTCCATATCACCCACAGTCTAGTGGTCAAGTGGAATTGAGTAATAGAGAGCTCAATTTAATTTTGCAAAAGACTATTAATAGATCTAGAAAGAATTGGTCCAAGAAACTTGATGATGCATTATGGGCTTGTAGAACTGCATATAAGAATCCTATGAGTATGTCTCTGTATAAAATGGTTTATGGAAAAGCATGTCACTTACCTCTAGAACTAGAACATAAGGCATATTGGGCCATTAAAGAGCGCAATTATGATTTCAAACTTGCTGGTGAGAAGAGGCAATTTGACATTAGCTCACTTGCTGAATGGAGAACCCAAGCCTATGAGAACGCCAAACTGTTTAAAGAAAAAGTTAAAATATGGCATGACAAAAGGATACAAAAGTGTGAGTTTAAGTTAGGTGATTATGTGTTGCTATTCAACTCTCATTTAAGATTTTTTGCAGGAAAACTTCTCTCTAAATGGGAAGGTCCTTACGTTATAGAGGAGGTCTATCATCCCGGTGCCATAAAAATCAACAACTTTGAAGGCACGAATCTGAAGGTGGTTAACGGTCAAAGAATCAAATATTATATCTCAGGTAACCCTATAAATGTTGAAACTAATGTTATTGAAACCGTAAACCCGGAGGAATACATAAGGGACGCTTTCCAGAATGTTTCAGACGCAGAAAAGGAATAGGTATGTGGTACGGTAAGTAAACCGACTCCAAAACAGTTCTAATAGTAATTTTTCTCCATTTTGGAATATTTAAGAAAATAGGAAAATAAGAAGTAGTCCAGGAAGGAGACAAGGCATCCATGAGGGTGGAGGGCGCGCCCTACCCCCCTGGGCGCGCCCCCTACCTTGTGGGCACCTCGTGTGCTCTCCGGACTCCATTTTCTTGCACGATACTTCTTTTGGTTGGTAAATATTCATTATATAATCTCCCAAAGGTTTTGACCACCGTATCACACAAATATCCTCTGTTCTTGTTTCGAGCTGTTTCTGTCACGGATTTAGAGCAAGATGTCTTCTCAAGAGTCAGTCGGGGAGAGTCGGGTGTCTCATCCAATGCCAGGTCCAGGAGCAAACAGCGATGCCTATCACTTTGGGCCGTCAACGGAGGAGGAGATGGAGGCCGACTTGAAAAGGATAGATACAATGGAGGAAGATCAAGAAGTTACCTCTCGTTTCCGAGCCGGATTCACGATGGGGGAACTACAGAGCTCAAGTATTCCAAACTCGGTCATCCCTTCTAATGCTAGATTTCTTTCTTATGAAACTATGAAAAAGAGTGTCACTTGTTCTCCAGCAGCTATGCAACATCCATGGGTGAAAGGAGCTCTAGCCGTCGCGGATAAGCTCCGTAAGGAAACAATGGATCTCAAGCAACAAGTCAATAAGCTTGAGGAGCATAATCGTATCTTAAGGGGCATCATCACTAAGAACATCACAGCACCACTTCCGAAGAGGGAGAACTAAACACATGGGGTATGGGCACTCCCCTTGGCAACTGCCAAGCTTGGGGGAGGTGCCCCGGTATCGTATCACCATCACACTCCTATCTTTACCGTTTTACTTAGTTCAATCCTTTTAGTAATATCTTGATCTAGTAGAATAAAGTTTTGGTATGATTTAGTTTTGAGTTTTTCCTTATGATCCCTCTATCTAATCGAGTTAGTGAGCTATATATAATAAAGATTAGTGTTGAGTCAAGGGCATTGCTATCTTGCTATGATCTTGAGGAAATAAAAGAATAAAAAGAAATAAAAGAGATCATATTGATCTTGTGGAAAGTAATGACTTCACCTATAAGAGTATGATGATTAAAAGTTGTTGAGGGTTGGCAAACACAGCTTTGGTCATCGTTGCAACTAATAGGAAGTAATAAAGAAAGAGAGGTTTTCACATATAAATATACTATCTTGGACATCTTTTATGATTGTGAGCACTCATTAAAGTATGACACGCTAAAGAGTTGATGTTGGACAAGGAAGACAACGTAATGGGTTATGTTTTCTCACTCTTAAATAAAGTATATTGTCATGGATCCTCCAACATGTTGAGCTTGCCTTTCCCCCTCATGCTAGCCAAATTCCTTGCACCAAGTAGAGATACTACTTTTGCTTCCAAATATCCTTAAACCCAGTTTTGCCATGAGAGTCCACCATATCTACCTATGGATTGAGTAAGATCCTTCAAGTAAGTTGTCATGTTGCATGCAATAAAAATGCTCTCTAAATATGTATGACTTATTAGTGTGGAGAAAATAAGCTTTATACGATCTTGTGATATGGAAGCAATAAAAGCGACGGACTTCATAATAAAGGTGCATATCACAAGTGGCAATATAAAGTGACGTTCTTTTGCATTAAGATTTCGTGCATCCAACCATAAAATCACATGACAACCTCTGCTTCCCTCTACGAAGGGCCTATCTTTTACTTTCTGTCTTATGCAAGAGTCATGGTGATCTTCACCTTTCCTTTTTATATTTTATCCTTTGGCAAGCACCTCATGTTGGAAAGATCCTGATACATATATCCAATTGGAAGTAAGTTAGCATGAACTATTATTGTTGACATTACCCTTGAGGTAAAAGGTTGGGAGGCAACACAATAAGCCCCTATCTTTCTCTGTGTCCGATTAAAGCTCCATAACCATAAGTATTGCGTGAGTGTTAGCAATTGTGAAAGACTAAATGATAGTTGAGTATGTGGACTTGCTGAAAAGCTCTTATTGACTCTTTCCGATGTTATGATAAATTGCAATTGCTTCAATGACCGAGATCATAGTTTGTTGGTTCTCAATGAAGTTTCTAATTCATACTTGACATTGTGGATAGATTGTTACTTGAGCATAATAAGAAATCATATGAAATATATATATATATATGTTGATGTTATAAGAATGATCATGATGCCCTCATGTTCGTCTTTTATTTTATCGACACCTCTATCTCTAAACATGTGGACATATTTTGTGATATCGGCTTCCGCTTGAGGACAAGCGAGGTCTAAGATTGGGGGAGTTGATACGTCCATTTTACATCATGCTTTTATATCGATATTTATTGCATTATGGACTGTTATTACACGTTATGTCACGATACTTATGGCTATTCTCTCTTATTTTACAAGGTTTACATGAAGAGGGAGAATGCCGGCAGCTGGGATTTTGGGCTGGAAAAGGAGCAAATATTAGAGACCTATTCAGCATAGCTCCAAAAGTCTTGAAACTCCATGAAAGTCATTTTTGGAATTAATAATAAATATTGAGCGGAAGAAGTACAAGAGGGGGGCCACACCCTGGCCACGAGGGTGGGGGCATGCCCTACCTCCTTGGGCACGCCCTACCTCCTTGGGCACGCCCCCTGCCTCGTGGGCCACCTGGCAGCCCTCCGGTGCCCATCTTCTGCTATATGAAGTCTTTTACCCTGGAAAAAAATCATAAGCAAGCTTACGGGACGAAACTCCGCCGCCACGAGGCGGAACCTTGGAGGAACCAATCTAGGGCTCCGGCGGAGCTGTTCTGCCGGAGAAACTTCCCTCCGGGAAGGGGAAATCATCACCATCGTCATAACCATCGATTCTCTCATCGGGAGGGGGTCAATCTCCACCAACATCTTCACCAACACCATCTCCTCTCAAACCCTAGTTCATCTCTTGTATCGAATCTTTGTACTAAAACCTCAGATTGGTACCTATGGGTTGCTAGTAGTGTTGATTACTCCTTGTAGTTGATGCTAGTTGGTTTATTTCGGTGAAAGATCATATGTTCAGTCCTTAATGCATATTAATACCCCTCTGATTATGAACATGAATATGCTTTGTGAGTAGTTACGTTTGTTCTTGAGGACATGGGTGAAGTCTTGCTATTAGTAGTCATGTGAATTTGGTATTAGTTCGATATTTTGGTGAGATGTATGTTGTCTCTCCTCTAGTGGTGTTATGTGAACGTCGACTACATCACACTTCACCATTATTTGGGCCTAGAGGAAGGAATTGGGAAGTAATAAGTAGATGATGGGTTGCTAGAGTGACAGAAGCTTAAACCCTAGTTTATGCGTTGCTTCGTAAGGGGCTGATTTGGATCCATATGTTTCATGCTATGGTTAGGTTTACCTTAATACTTCTTTTGTAGTTGCGGATGCTTGCAATAGGGGTTAATCATAAGTGGGATGCTTGTCCAAGAAAGGGCAGTACCCAAGCACTGGTCCACCCACATATCAAATTATCAAAGTAACGAACGCGAATCATATGAGCGTGATGAAAACTAGCTTGACGATAATTCCCATGTGTCCTCGGGAGCGCTTTTCTCTATATAAGAACTTGTCCAGGCTTGTCCTTTGCTATAAAAAGGATTGGGCCACCTTTCTGCACCTTATTTACTTTCATTGCTTGTTACCCATTACAAATTACCTTATCACAAAACTATCTGTTACTGATAATTTCAGTGCTTGCAGAGAATACCTTACTAAAAACCGCTTGTCATTTCCGTCTGCTCCTTGTTGGGTTCGACATTTTTACTTATCGAAAGGACTACGATAGATCCCCTACACTTGTGGGTCATCAAGACTCTGTTTGGCCCATGAAGGGGCAAACAGAGGATCTATAGATATCCGCAAGAAATAACATACTTATCTTCTTGACAAAAAACAGGCTTCACTGTTAGCGGCGACCGCTCAGCCCGCCGAAGTTTCCGAACTGAAGCAAAAACTGTAGCTGGTCGACTAGGACAAAATTCGTATTAATAAGCGGCTCGACGAGGCGCAGGGTATGTTTCAAGTACTCCATATATAATTGAATTAGTTTGCAAATGCTAAGTTGAAGCTTACACGCTGCTATATGCATAATTGCAGATGGCGCTGCTGAGGTCGAGACCGTCAGGAGTGACCTTGCCCACGTGAAGGAGCAGGCAAGGGTGAGCGATGCGGCCGCTGAGAAAACGGCTGCTGATTTGCAGGCCGAACAGGCTACCCGACGCCAGTTCGAGGAGTGGGTATCCAAAGTTGAGCAAGAGCTCAAGGACGCCACTCGCAAGTGAGAGCTCCTTGAGGAGGGAATAAAGCTAAGGCGGCCAAACTCGCCAAGGCCCTTCAGGAAGCCCAGGAGGCAAGGTATGAATCCTGAGCGGCTCGCGAGGACATCCGACAGGCCGGACAGATAGCAGCTGGTAAGCCCTTTCTTTTACAGTCTAAGTTTGGCGATCAGAGGTATGCCTTGCTTAATCGACTATGGAGTTCTCAAGATGCCTTTGCGGATCTTCCAAAGAGCGTCGTCGATGCTGCGCAATTCTACCGAGCCCAGGAGGGGCATGCGACAGAGAAGCTCTTCTGGTCACAGTTCGCGACGCAAGAGCGCGCGATGCTGCTGAACGACCAAATGGCACAGTGGGTCGAGCTACATAAGATGTCCGGAGCGGCCATGAAGGAGGTCATAGTCAGGTTGTGGCCGGCCGAACCCGTTCCGAGCAGCTATTTTGGCCTAGTGTGGTGACTCATCGATGTCGTGCCCCGAATTGATGCAATCAAAGCGGTCAGTGTGCATAGAAGGTGCACGGATGGCCTTCGCCCGCGTCAAGATGCACTGGGCGAAGATGAAGGCCGCCGTTATCGCGGTTGAGGGTCTTCCCAAAGGCAAGGACCACCGCATGCCGGAACACTATTTAGACGACGTCCTAGAGGGTGCTCTCTTGATAGAGGGTCAATGCTCCAAGGACATTATATTCGAATGCATGTATTCGAACGACCCGGACGTGTTTATTATATATATTAAGGCTTTGTGATATATTTGTGCCATTGTTTCAGAGTTCTTTCCTCATGTGCAGCCGTTTTTGTATTCCTGAGAGTTTTCCAGTCGTCGATTTCGGCCCCCACGTAGATGCTACGGGGTGTTTGGAATGGCACATGAGCACTCTTGTCCCAATGTCTTGGTACGTAACGGAGGTGTCAGTGCGGCGAACCAGGCAATCGGACTATATGGCTTTACCACTCTCACTTAGCCATAGGAGTTTGACGATGGGCTATAAAATAGCCCCTGGTACGTATGCGGCTATCCGAATGCGGATGCGTTACGTATATGACCGGAAAAACAGTCCTTCGTTTAATACGGAAAAATTGTTAAAGATTTAGTAAGTCACCGAGTGGCTGACCAGCTCTCGCCGCATCATGACAGTCAATTTTTGGCTCTCTCTACTGAGGTGCTTGACCGGACGAACCAGAAACACAATCGTAGTAGTTCTTACTACCCTAGCTGAACAAATGGAACTTAAGGTAGCAAACACAGGAGCCGGGCAACACAACTATTGACCAAAGACATGATTCGGAGCCGATGTATATAATGCCAAGTTCGAGATGCTGAAGTGTGCTACAAAGCTGTTCGGGCTTTTGTTTGGCGACACATATGTGGCCTTGTAGAGCCCCTGGCAATGGATGTTGAGGTACGTGAGTGAGACAACTGGGGAGACGGAGTACAATTTTATGAATAAAGTTGATACCAAAAAATTGTCCTCACTAGGAGATTGATACATCAAAACGTGATCATACAGAGGGTACTATAAGCACCAAAGCCATTTTACATGCCAGGGGTCTCATAATAAGGAGAAAAGCTTAATACAGGACCTTTGAATAAGGTTTGGTCTGAAGAGTCCTTTCGATATCCTACCGCATGTCTGCGACGCTTTCGCCTTGTAGAGAGGGGTTCCTTAAAAGGAATGGTCTTCTGTTATCTGCATGAAACCGGGCTCGAAGAGAGTTCTTGTGAGTCCGTAGGATATACAGGTTCGAATGCACCTGTGTTAGGAGAGAAAAAGTAATCAAAGAAAGGTGGAAGGTCATACAGGGTCGAACCATACTATAAACCAGTCCGTATTGTGCCTCTGTTGATGCCCAAGGTATTCTGAGTGCGTAATGATGCATGCACGGTACAAATTCCGCGAGTGTGTGCGGCGATTGACGGAGGCGAAACTGCTAGTCTAGCTCTGGAAGTACCGAGCCGTCAGCTTACGGAACTGACCGGACTCTTTTAACAAATTCCGGCGGCTTGATGGCCGATGAGGTGTGCGGCTTGATAGGGCGGCTCTGCACTTCGGACGCGAGGGCCGCAGTTGTTGGAAATATGCCCTAGAGGCAATAATAAAAGTATTATTATATTTCATTGTTCATGATAATTGTCTTTTATTCATGCTATAACTGTATTATCCGGAAATCGTAATACACGTGTGAATACTTAGACCACACTATGTCCCTGGTAAGCCTCTAGTTGACCAGCTCATTGTGATCAACAGATAGTCATGGTTTCCTGACTATGGACATTGGATGTCGTTGATAACGGGATCACATCATTAGGAGAATGATGTGATGGACAAGACCCAATCCTAAGCACAGCATAAAAGATCGTGTAGTTCGTTTTGCTAGAGCTTTGCAAGTGTCAAGTATCTCTTCCTTCGAACATGAGATCGTGTAACTCCCGGATACCGTAAGAGTGCCTTGGGTGTACCAAACGTCACAACGTAACTGGGTGACTATAAAGGTGCATTACAGGTATCTCCGAAAGTAGCTGTTGGGTTGACACGGATCGAGACTGGGATTTGTCACTCCGTATGACGGAGAGGTATCTCTGGGCCCACTCGGTAATGCATCATCATATTGAGCTCAATGTGACCAAGGTGTTGGACACGGGATCATGCATTACGGTACGAGTAAAGTGACTTGCCGGTAACGAGACTGAACAAGGTATTGGGATACCGACGATCGAGTCTCGGGCAAGTAACGTACCGATTGACAAAGGGAATTGCATACAGGGTTTGATTGAATCCTCGACATAGTGGTTCATCCGATGACAACATCGAGGAGCATGTGGGAGCCATCATGGGTATCCAGATCCCGCTGATGGTTATTGACTGAGAGAGTCTCGGTCATGTCTGCATGTCTCCCGAACCCGTAGGGTCTACACACTTAAGGTTCAGTTACGCTAGGGTTATAGGGATATGTATATGCAGTAACCCGAATGTTGTTCGGAGTCCCGGATGAGATCCCGGACGTCACGAGGAGTTCCGGAATGGTCCGGAGGTAAAGATTTATATATGGGAAGTCCTGTTTCGGGCATTGGGACAAGTTTCGGGGTTATCGGTATTGTACCGGGACCACCGGAAGGGTCCCGGGGGTCCACCGGGTGGGTCCACCTGTCCCGGGGGGCCACATGGGCTGTAAGGGGGTGCGCCTTGGCCTAATGGGCCAAGGGCACCAGCCCTACATAGGCCCATGCGCCTAGGGTTTAAGGGGGCAAGAGTCCTAGGAGGGTAAGGCACCTCCTAGGTGCCTTGGGGGGAGGGAAAACCCCCCTTGGCCGCCGCACCCCCTAGGAGATTGGATCTCCTAGGGCCGGCCACTCCCCCTTGGCACCCCTATATATGTGGGGGAGAGGAGGGACTTCATACCGGAATGCCCTGGCCTTTGGTTGCCTCCTTCTCCCTCCCCAACACCTCCTCCACCTCCATAGTGCTTAGCGAAGCTCTGCCGGAGTACTGCAGCTCCATCAACACCACGCCGTCGTGCTGCTGCTGGTGCCATCTCCCTCAACCTCTCCTCCCTTCCTTGCTGGATCAAGAAGGAGGAGACGTGGCTGTTCCGTACGTGTGTTGAACGCGGAGGTGCCGTCCGTTTGGCGCTGGTCATCGGTGATTTGGATCACGTCGAGTACGACTACATCATCACCTTGCAAGCTTCCGCACGCGATCTACAAGTGGTATGTAGATGCAAACTCTCTCCCTAGACTCGTTGCTTAGATGAACTCATAGATGGATCCTGGTGAAACCGTAGGAAAAATTTTAATTTTCTGCAACGTTCCCCAACAGTGGCATCATGAGCTAGGTCTATGCGTAGTTCTCTTTGCACGAGTAGAACACAACTTTGTTGTGGGCGTGGATTTTGTCATCTTACTTGCCTCTACTAGTCTTTTCTTGCTCAACGGTATTGTGGGATGAAGCGGCCCGGACCAACCTTACACGTACTCTTACGTGAGACCGGTTCCACCGACTGACATGCACAAGTTGCATAAGGTGGCTGGCGGGTGTCTGTCTCTCCCACCTTAGTTGGAGCGGAATCGATGAACAGGGCCCTTATGAAGGGTAAATAGAAGTTGACAAAATCACGTTGTGGTGATTCGTAGGTAAGAAAACGTTCTTGCTAGAACCCAATTGCAGCCACGTAAAAGATGCAACAACAATTAGAGGACGTCTAACTTGTTTTTGCAGCGATTGATCATGTGATGTGATATGGCCAGAAGTTGTGATGAATACTGAATTGTGATGTATGAGATCATGTTCTTTGTAATAGGATTCACGAGTTGCATGTCGATGAGTATGACAACCGGCAGGAGCCATAGGAGTTGTCATTATTTTTTGTATGACCTGCGTGTCATTGAATAACGTCATGTAAACTACTTTACTTTATTGCTAAACGTTAGTCATAGAAGTAGAAGTAGTCGTTGGCGTGACAACTTCATGAAGACACGATGATGGAGATCATGATGATGGAGATCATGGTGTCAAGCCGGTGACAAGATGATCATGGAGCCCCGAAGATGAAGATCAATGGAGCTATATGATATTGGCCATATCATGTCACAACTATATAATTGCATGTGATGTTTATTATGTATTATGCATCTTGTTTACTTAGGACGACGGTAGTAAATAAGATGATCCCTTATAAAAATTTCAAGAAGTGTTCTCCCCTAACTGTGCACCGTTGCTACAGTTCGTCGCTTCTAAGCACCACGTGATGATCGGGTGTGATGGATTCTTACGTTCACATACAACGGGTGTAAGACAGTTTTACACAGCGAAAACACTTAGGGTTAACTTGACGAGCCTAGCATGTGCAGACATGGCCTCGGAACACGGAGACCGAAAGGTCGAACACGAATCGTATAGAAGATACGATCAACATGAGAATGTTCACCGACGATGACTAGTCCGTATCACGTGATGATCGGACACGGGCTAGTCGACTCGGATCGTGTAACACTTAGATGACTAAAGGGATGTCTAATCTAAGTGGGAGTTCATAATTTGATTAGAACTTTATTATCATGAACTTAGTCTAAAACCTTTGCAAATATGTCTTGTAGATCAATGGCCAACGCTAATGTCAACATGAACTTCAACGCGTTCCTAGAGAAAACCAAGCTGAAAGATGATGGCAGCAACTATACGGACTGGGTCCGGAACCTGAGGATCATCCTCATAGCTGCCAGGAAACAATATGTCCTAGAAGGACCGCTAGGTGACGCTCCCGTCCCAGAGAACCAAGACATTATGAATGCTTGGCAGTCTCGCGCTGATGATTACTCCCTCGTTCAGTGCGGCATGCTTTACAGCTTAGAACCGGGGCTCCAAAAGCGTTTTGAGCATCACGGAGCATATGAGATGTTCGAAGAGCTGAAACTAGTTTTCCAAGCTCATGCCCGGGTCGAGAGATATGATGTCTCTGACAAGTTCTACAGTTGTAAGATGGAGGAAAACAATTCTGTTAGTGAGCACATCCTGAAGATGTCTGGGTTGCACAACCGTATGACCCAGCTGAACATTAACCTCCCAGATGAGGCGGTCATTGACAGAATCCTCCAGTCGCTCCCACCAAGCTACAAGAGCTTTGTGATGAACTACAACATGCAGGGAATGGAAAAGACCATTCCTGAAGTGTTCTCGATGCTGAAGTCAGCAGAGGCTGAAATCAAGAAAGAACATCAAGTGTTGATGGTCAATAAGACCACTAAGTTCAAGAAGGGCAAGGGTAAGAAGAACTTCAAGAAGGACGGCAAAGATGTTGCCGCGCCTGGTAAGCCAGTTACCGGGAAGAAGTCAAAGAATGGACCCAAGCCTGAGACTGAGTGCTTTTATTGCAAGGGGAAGGGTCACTGGAAGCGGAACTGCCCCAAATACTTAGCGGATAAGAAGGCCGGCAACACCAAAGGTATATTTGATATACATGTGATTGATGTGTACCTTACCAGTACTCGTAGTAACTCCTGGGTATTTGATACCGGTGCCGTTGCTCATATTTGTAACTCACAGCAGGAGCTGCGAAATAAACGGAGACTGGCGAAGGACGAGGTGACAATGCGCGTCGGGAATGGTTCCAGAGTCGATGTGATCGCCGTCGGCACGCTGCCTCTACATTTACCTACGGGATTAGTTTTGAACCTTAATAATTGTTATTTAGTGCCAAGTTTGAGCATGAACATTGTATCTGGATCTCGTTTAATACGAGATGGCTACTCATTTAAGTCTGAGAATAATGGTTGTTCGATTTATATGAGAGATATGTTTTATGGTCATGCTCCGATGGTCAATGGTTTATTCTTAATGAATCTCGAGCGTAATATTACACATGTTCATAGTGTAGATGCCAAAAGATTTAAAGTTGATAACGATAGTCCCACATACTTGTGGCACTGCCGCCTTGGTCACATTGGTGTCAAGCGCATGAAGAAGCTCCATGCCGATGGACTTTTAGAGTCTCTTGATTATGAATCGTTTGACACGTGCGAACCATGCCTCTTAGGTAAAATGACCAAGACTCCGTTCTCCGGAACAATGGAGCGAGCAACCAACTTGTTGGAAATCATACATACCGATGTGTGTGGTCCAATGAGCGTTGAGGCTCGCGGAGGATATCGTTATGTTCTCACTCTCACAGATGACTTGAGTAGATATGGGTATGTCTACTTAATGAAACACAAGTCTGAGACCTTTGAAAAGTTCAAGGAATTTCAGAATGAGGTGGAGAATCAACGTGACCGAAAGATAAAATTCTTACGATCAGATCGTGGAGGAGAATACTTAAGTCACGAATTTGGTACACACTTAAAGAAATGTGGAATCGTTTCACAGCTCACGCCGCCTGGAACACCTCAGCGAAACGGTGTGTCCGAACGTCGTAATCGCACTCTATTGGATATGGTGCGGTCTATGATGTCTCTTACCGATTTACCGCTATCATTTTGGGGATACGCTCTAGAGACAGCTACATTCACTTTAAATAGGGCACCGTCTAAATCCGTTGAGACGACACCGTATGAATTATGGTTTGGAAAGAAACCTAAGCTGTTGTTTCTAAAAGTTTGGGGATGCGAAGCTTATGTTAAGAAACTTCAACCTGAAAAGCTCGAACCCAAGTCGGAAAAATGCGTATTCATAGGATACCCTAAGGAAACTATAGGGTATACCTTCTACTTAAGATCCGAAGGCAAGATCTTTGTTGCCAAGAACGGATGCTTTCTGGAAAAAGAGTTTCTCTCGAAAGAAGTAAGTGGGAGGAAAGTAGAACTCGATGAAGTACTACCTCTTGAGCGGGATAGTGACGCAGCACAAGAAACCGTTCCTGTGATGCCCACACCAACTGAAGAGGAAAACCATGATAATGATCAAAGTACTTCGGATCAAGTTACTGCTGAACTTCGTAGGTCCACAAGGACACGTTCCGCACCAGAGTGGTACGGCAACCCTGTCCTGGAAATCATGTTGTTAGACAACAATGAACCTTCGAACTATGAAGAAGCAATGGCGGGCCCGGATTCCAACAAATGGCTTGAAGCCATGAAATCTGAGATAGAATCCATGTATGAAAACAAAGTATGGACTTTGACAGACTTGCCCGATGATCGGCGAGCGATAGAAAACAAATGGATCTTTAAGAAGAAGACGGACGCGGATGGTAATGTTACCATCTATAAAGCTCGACTTGTCGCTAAGGGTTATCGACAGGTTCAAGGGATTGACTACGACGAGACATTCTCTCCCGTAGCGAAGCTAAAGTCCGTCCGAATCATGTTAGCAATTGCCGCATACTATGATTATGAGATATGGCAGATGGACGTCAAAACAGCATTCCTTAACGGGCATCTTAAGGAAGAACTGTATATGATGCAGCCGGAAGGTTTTGTCGATCCTCGGAACGCTAACAAAGTATGCAAGCTCCAGCGATCCATTTATGGACTGGTGCAAGCATCTCGGAGTTGGAACATTCGCTTTGATGAGATGATCAAAGCGTTTGAGTTTATGCAGACTTATGGAGAAGCCTGCGTTTACAAGAAAGTGAGTGGGAGCTCTGTAGCATTTCTCATATTATATGTAGATGACATACTCCTGATGGGAAATAATATAGAATTTCTGGACAGCATTAAGGCCTACTTGAATAAGTGTTTTTCAATGAAGGACCTTGGAGAAGCTGCTTATATATTAGGCATCAAGATCTATAGAGATAGATCGAGACGCCTCATAGGTCTTTCACAAAGCACATACCTTGATAAGATTTTGAAGAGATTCAGAATGGATCAGTCCAAGAAGGGGTTCTTGCCTATGTTACAAGGTATGAGACTGAGCTCAGCTCAGTCACCGACCACGGCAAAAGATAAAGAAGAGATGAGTGTCATCCCCTATGCTTCAGCCATAGGATCTATTATGTATGCCATGCTGTGTACCAGACCCGATGTAAACCTTGCCGTAAGTTTGGTAGCAAGATACCAAAGTAATCCCGGCAAGGAACACTGGACAGTGGTCAAGAATATCCTGAAGTACCTGAAAAGGACAAAGGACATGTTTCTCGTTTATGGAGGAGACGAAGAGCTCGTCCTAAAGGGTTACGTTGACGCTAGCTTCGACTCAGATCTGGATGACTCTAAGTCACAAACCGGATACGTGTATATGTTGAATGGTGGAGCAGTAAGCTGGTGCAGCTGCAAGCAGAGCGTCGTGGCGGGATCTACGTGTGAAGCGGAGTACATGGCAGCCTCGGAGGCAGCACATGAAGCGATTTGGGTGAAGGAGTTCATCACCGACCTAGGAGTCATACCCAATGCGTCGGGGCCGATCAAACTCTTCTGTGACAACACTGGAGCTATTGCCCTCGCAAAGGAGCCCAGGTTTCACAAGAAGACCAGGCACATCAAGCGTCGTTTCAACTCCATCCGTGAAAATGTTCAAGATGGAGACATAGAGATTTGCAAAGTGCACACGGATCTGAATGTCGCAGATCCGCTGACTAAACCTCTCTCGCGTGCAAAACATGATCAACACCAGAACTCTATGGGTGTTCGATTCATCACAATGTAACTAGATTAGTGACTCTAGTGCAAGTGGGAGACTGTTGGAAATATTCCCTAGAGGCAATAATAAAAGTATTATTATATTTCATTGTTCATGATAATTGTCTTTTATTCATGCTATAACTGTATTATCCGGAAATCGTAATACACGTGTGAATACTTAGACCACACTATGTCCCTGGTAAGCCTCTAGTTGACCAGCTCGTTGTGATCAACAGATAGTCATGGTTTCCTGACTATGGACATTGGATGTCGTTGATAACGGGATCACATCATTAGGAGAATGATGTGATGGACAAGACCCAATCCTAAGCACAGCATAAAAGATCGTGTAGTTCGTTTTGCTAGAGCTTTGCAAGTGTCAAGTATCTCTTCCTTCGACCATGAGATCGTGTAACTCCCGGATACCGTAAGAGTGCCTTGGGTGTACCAAACGTCACAACGTAACTGGGTGACTATAAAGGTGCATTACAGGTATCTCCGAAAGTAGCTGTTGGGTTGACACGGATCGAGACTGGGATTTGTCACTCCGTATGATAGAGAGGTATCTCTGGGCCCACTCGGTAATGCATCATCGTATTGAGCTCAATGTGACCAAGGTGTTGGACACGGGATCATGCATTACGGTACGAGTAAAGTGACTTGCCGGTAACGAGACTGAACAAGGTATTGGGATACCGACGATCGAGTCTCGGGCAAGTAACGTACCGATTGACAAAGGGAATTGCATACAGGGTTTGATCGAATCCTCGACATAGTGGTTCATCCGATGACAACATCGAGGAGCATGTGGGAGCCATCATGGGTATCCAGATCCCGCTGATGGTTATTGACTGAGAGAGTCTCGGTCATGTCTGCATGTCTCCCGAACCCGTAGGGTCTACACACTTAAGGTTCAGTTACGCTAGGGTTATAGGGATATGTATATGCAGTAACCCGAATGTTGTTCGGAGTCCCAGATGAGATCCCGGACGTCACGAGGAGTTCTGGAATGGTCCGGAGGTAAAGATTTATATATGGGAAGTCCTGTTTCGGGCATCGGGACAAGTTTCGGGGTTATCGGTATTGTACCGGGACCACCGGAAGGGTCCCGGGGGTCCACCGGGTGGGTCCACCTGTCCCGGGGGGCCACATGGGCTGTAAGGGGGTGCGCCTTGGCCTAATGGGCCAAGGGCACCAGCCCCACATAGGCCCATGCGCCTAGGGTTTAAGGGGGCAAGAGTCCTAGGAGGGTAAGGCACCTCCTAGGTGCCTTGGGGGGAGGGAAAACCCCCCTTGGCCGCCGCACCCCCTAGGAGATTGGATCTCCTAGGGCCGGCCACCCCCCCTTGGCACCCCTATATATAGTGGGGGAGAGGAGGGACTTCATACCGGAACGCCCTGGCCTTTGGTTGCCTCCTTCTCCCTCCCCAACACCTCCTCCACCTCCATAGTGCTTAGCGAAGCTCTACCGGAGTACTGCAGCTCCATCAACACCACGCCGTCGTGCTGCTGCTGGTGCCATCTCCCTCAACCTCTCCTCCCTTCCTTGCTGGATCAAGAAGGAGGAGACGTGGCTGTTCCGTACGTGTGTTGAACGCGGAGGTGCCGTCCGTTTGGCGCTGGTCATCGGTGATTTGGATCACATCGAGTACGACTACATCATCACCTTGCAAGCTTCCGCACACGATCTACAAGTGGTATGTAGATGCAAACTCTCTCCCTAGACTCGTTGCTTAGATGAACTCATAGATGGATCTTGGTGAAACCGTAGGAAAATTTTTAATTTTCTGCAACGTTCCCCAACAGCAGTGTGCTCCTCGATACGGAGGGAGCGTTCCGTATTTCCATTGACTGTTATGACGCCACGTGGGCCGGGCATCTTGAGCTTTAAATACATGTAGTGTGGGACCGCGTTGAATCGAGCGAAAGCGGTCCATCCGAGCAGTGCATGATAGCCACTTCAGAAGGGGGCGATATCGAAGATCAAGTCTTCATTGCGGAAGTTGTCGGGTGATCCAAAGACGACCTCCAATGTTATTGAGCCCGAGCAACGGGCTTCTACACCAGGTATTACTCCTTTAAAGGTAGTTTTTGTGGGCTTTATTCTTGACGGATCAATACCTATTTTGCGGATGGTGTCCTGGTAAAGCAGGTTAAGACTACTGCCACCGTCCACGAGGACTCGCGTGAGGCGAAATCCTTCGATGATTGGATCGAGGACCAAAGTTGCCGAACCTCCATGACGGATACTGGTCGGGTGGTCCTTTCGATCGAAGGTGACCGGACAAGCCGACCATGGGTTGAATTTTGGGGCGACCGGCTCTACAGTGTACACGTCCCTTAATGCACGCTTGCGCTCCCTCTTGGGGATGTGAGTGACATAGATCATATTCACTGTTTTGACCTCAGGGGGGAATTTCTCTTGTCCTCCTATGTTCTTTGGGCGAGGTTCTTCAGCGTCGTCCTCACTGGGTGGCCGTTTCCCCTTGTGTTCGGCGTTGAGGTTGCCAGCCTGTTTAAAGACCCAACAATTTTTGTTGGTGTGATTGACAGGTTTATCGGGGGTGCCATGAATCTGGCAAGGCCGATCAAGTATTCTGTCCAAACTGGATGGACCATCTTTATTTCCTTTGAATGGCTTCTTCCGTTGACCGGATTTGGAGCCACTGAATCGGGTGTTGACCACTTTGTCTTCATTATTGTTTTGACGCTTGTGTTTGTCGCGTCGTGGCTTGCCATTGCTGTCCCTGGCTTCAGAGGTGCTTGGGTTGCTGGTGCTATTTCTTCTATGAGCTAGCCAGGTATCTTCTCCTGCGAAAAAGCGGGTCATAAGTGCGGTAAGGGCTGCCATGGACTTCGGCTTCTCTTGGCCGAGGTGTGAGGCAAGCCACTCATCTCGGACGCTGTGTTTGAAGGCCGCGAGGGCTTCAGCGTCCGGACAATCCACAATCTGGTTCTTTTTGATTAAGAACTTGGTCCAGAGCTTTCGGGCTAATTCACCGGGTTGCTGGATTATGTGACTAAGGTCATCGGCGTCTAAGGGGGCGAACATAGGTACCTTGGAAGTTGTCTCTAAAGGCATCCTCCAAGTCTTCCCAGCTACCAATAGAGTTTTCTGGGAGGCTTCTCAGCCAGTGCCGGTTTGGTCCCTTAAGTTTTAGAGGGAGGTACTTGATGGCATGTAAGTCGTCACCGTGGGCCATGTGGATGAGGAGAAGAAAATCTTCAATCCATACTGCGGGATCTGTTATGCCATCGTATCATTCAATGTTCATGGGTTTAAACCCTTCTGGGAACTGGTGCTCCATTACCTCATCGGTGAAGCATAGGGGGTGTGCGGCGCCTCTGTATCGGGCAACGTCAAGACATAGTTTGGATGGAGTCCGTATGCGGTTTCCGGCCCGGGTGAGGTTGTGCTTGTCGCGCCAGGCCTGATGGCCGTCTTCCCGCACTGGTGCACGCCCCCTTGATCCATAGATTGATCTGGTATGACCGGGTCTATTGTCCAGGTCCTGTCGCAGGTCGTACGTGCATCCTGCAGCTGCTGTCTCTCTGCCTCTAGGGCGAGGTGGTGCAGTCTGGTGTTCGGCTTGAGTTGTCGCTCTGTCCCGGCCACGGGGTGGTCGTTCAGATCCGTCCGCAGCGTTACATGCTGTCGGTATAGGTTCCCGGACCTTGTCGTCGAATTGGGATAGCAGCCTGCGTTTTGGGTAACTCTTAGTTGGGCGCTCGAGGCTGTATTCCTCGGCTGCCATGACATTAGTCCATCTGTCATTGAGTAGATCCTGATCAGCTTGAAGCTGCTTCTTTTCAGGCTTCTTGCAGTGGCTATTAGCCGGCGCTTAAAGCGCTCTTGTTTGAGGGGTTCCTCTGGCATGATGAAATCTTCGTCACCGAGGCTCTCGTCCTCTTCGGAGATCGGTAAGTAGTTACTATCCTCCAAGCCCTCGTTCCCGACAGGATCGTCGGGGTTAACTTACCCATGCTCCCAATCATCCTGTTCGGATGTTGGCTTGATAGGGGCTTCTTGGTCTTCGGCGTTCTCCGGAGTATCATTGTCTCCGGTACTGGTATTGCTGTCTTTTCCGCGACGCGATTTCGAGCAGTGTCGCTGACGTCGACGCTTTGGTGGTGCCTCAGAAGGATTACGGGACCCTTCCCACCATCGCCGTCATCCTCTTTGGGTGTATCCACCATGTACACATCATATGTGGAAGTGGGCGTCCAGCGTTCGGTGAATGACGGGTTCTGGCTTTGCTGCTCTTTGGCATCATTGTCCATACCGTCGATGTCTTCTTAGGCGTAGTCGAGCATGTCGGTCAAGTCTTCGACAGTGGCTATGAAGTGGGTGGTGGGTGGGACGTAAAATTCCCCGCTCTCAGCCCCTAGTATGGGCTGGGCGTAGTCAGGCAGTGATTCTTCTGCAATGGCGAGAAGTCGCATTAAGTCCAGGGGTTTGTTAAAAAGCGAGGTTTGGACGGGGAAGCGAGAGTCCATGGAGTTGGGCGGGATAGAAGTTCCTTGGCCGAGCTCGCATAACACGGACTTCGACAGTTCGGAGCTGGTGTTCGGGGGTGAGTCCGGCTTCATGTTGATAAAGGGAGCCTGGCATGACTCCGGGTCTGCCGGTGAAACGATCCCCTCCGTCTCTCCAGTGCTAAGCTCTATGGCCGCGGAGAGTCCAGCGGGCTCTAAACTCCTGTCTTCGGACCAGGTGATGTGTTCTGGATCTAAGGCCAGAGCTGTGGTTGGAGCCGTGAACCCTTGGAAGATCAAGTCTCCTCGAATATCAGGGGCATAGTACAGATTTCCAAAACTGATTTGATGACCAGGGGCGTAGCTGTCAAACTGCTCCAGGTGGCCAATCGAATTGGCATGCAGTGTGAAGCCGCCGAATACGAAGATTTGGCCGGGGAGAAAAGTCTCCCTCAAGGCGGTATAGTTGTAGATGATCGATGGAGCCATCAAGCCTTCTAGTGACGACACAGTGGAACTCTCAATGAAAGCACCAATGTCGGTGTCAAAACCGGCAGATCTCGGGTAGGGGGTCCCGAACTGTGCGTCTAAGGATCAAAGGTAATAGGAGGCAGGGGACACGATGTTTACCCAGGTTCGGGCCCTCTTAATGGAGGTAATACCCTACTTCATGCTTGATTGACTTTGATGAGTATAAGGGTTACAAGAGTTGATCTACCTCGAGATCGTAATGGCTAAACCCTAGATGTCTAGCATGTATGATTGTTCTGCCCCTACGGACTAAACCCTCTAGTTTATATAGACACCAGAGGGACCTAGTGTTGTACAGAGTCGGTTTACAGAGAAAGGAAGATGCAAAATCCAAACACCAAGCTTGCCATCCACGCAAAGGAGAGTCCCATCCGGACACGAGGGAGGGCCATCTGTCTTGTATCTTTGCGGCCCATCAATCCGGCCCATATCGCATAGCCCGGACGCCCGAGGACCCCCTAGTCCAGGACTCCCTTAGCGGTCTTCGGCGTTTTCCTGGGTTTCATTATCTCCGGTGCCGGTATTACTAACCTTTGCCCTACGCGATCGTGAGCGGCGCCGCTGATGCAGGCGCTTTGGTGGTTCATCGACGAGCTTGTCCTTGCCTGGATCTTGAATGCCATCATCGTCCTTTCCCTCAGGAGTGTCCACCATGTATACATCGTAGGTAGAAGTGGTCGTCCAACGCCCTTTAATAGGCGGGTTTTGGCTTTGTTCGGCATCAACATCATCGTCTATGTCGTCGATGTCTTCGGAGGCGTAGTCTAGCATGTCAGTTAAATCCTCGATAGTGGCTATTAAGTGGGTGGTGGGTGGGGTGTAAAATTCCCCAACCTCAGCCAACAACCTGTGCTGGGTGTAGTTCGGAGGCTAGGCTTCCGGAATGGCGAGGGATTGTATTAAGCCTAGTGCTTCGTCTAAGAGCGAAAGCTAGATAGGAGTCTGCGGATCTGCGGGCCAGGCACTAGATCGAGCCCGATGGACGCAGACCTCGACAGTTCGGAGTTGCTACCCATAGGCGAGTCCAGCTCTCCAATGACTGGGAGAGTCCCGTTTCACTCCACATTTACCAACGGCACGATCACATCTGGGTCTCCGGTTGAGAGTTCCATGATAGGATAGAGTCCGGCGGGGTCGATCCTCTCGTCGCCGGACAACACGGTTTGCCCCGGATCTAAGGCCAAGGCAGGTGTGAACATTGACTCCTGGACGGGATCTGATAGTGGATCCGAAGGGCCTCTTCATGAGGGTGGGGAGCGGCAGTCGGGGCCGCGAACCCCTCGAAGATCAGATCTCCTCGGATATCAACGACATAATTCAAGCTCCCAAACCTGATCTAGTGACCGGGGGCGTAACTGTCGACCTACTCAAGGTGACTGGCCGAGTCAGCACGTAGCACGATGCCGCCGAATACAAAGACCTGTCCGGGGATAAAAGTCTCCCTAGACATAGCATCATCGTTGATGGAGAGGCGCACCATCAATCCTTCTGTTGACAACACAGCAGAGCTCTCAATGAAAGCACCAATGTCGGTGTCAAAAGTGGCAGATCTCGGGTAGGGGCCCCCAAGTTGTGTGTCTGAGGATCAATGGTAACAATGGACAAAGGGACACAATGTATACCCAGGTTCGGGCCCTCTTAAAGGAGGTAAAACCCTACATCCTACTTGATTGTATTCGATGAGTATAGGGGTTACAAGAGTTGATCTACCTCGAGATCGTAATGGCTAAACCCTAGCTTGTTAGCCTATGAATATTATGATCCTGCCTACGATCTAAACCCCCCGGTTTATATAGACATCGAAGGGGCCTAGGGTTGTACAGAGTCGGTTTACAGAGAAAGGAACTAGCATATCCGGACACCTAATCTTGCCATTCACATATACATGGGTCCTAACCGGACACGGGAGGTGGTCTTATTCCTTCATCTTTACAGCCCATCAGTCCAGCCCATATTGAATAGGCCGGATGCCCAAGGACCCCTAGTCCAGGACTCCCTCAGTGGTCAAAGTTCACATTGAGTCCATAGGAAAGCCAATAATATTAAAAGGGAATGAGGTTTTGATCATGAATCATTTGCTCAAAGTGCTTAGAGATATTGCTCCAAAACACTCAGCCACACCCTCACATCCCTATTTGTCCTAAACCTTAAAGTCAAACTTGGTCCCACCGATACACATCTACTTGGTCTCACCGAGATACACTTGTTTGAGCCACTGCCTAAATCCTAGCAACTCGGTCTCAGCAAGATACCATTTGGTCACATCGAAGTGCGCTTGCCAACCTTTTGTAACCTATTGGTTTCATCTTGGAATTTCTGAGTGGTTTCGATCGGTGTCACCGAAGTGTGGAAATTGCTTAGGTAGTCACCCATCGGCCCCTTCAAGCTGTGTCATATGGTCTCACCAAAAAGCCTAAAGTTCAAACCTTTTGCACTAATCGATCTCACTGAGTAATTTCACCTGGTCCCATCGAGTTGTGGATAAAAGGTGTGTAATGGTTAGATTTTTTATGTTGCCTATATATACCCCACCCATTCCATAAACTCTTAGAGAGAGCAAGCAGGACGAAATTACCACTTCCCATATCCATTTTCTAAGAGAGAACCACCTACACTTGTGTTGAAATCAAGGGGATTCCACTCCAAACTTTGATCTTGATTTCTAGCCCCCTCAAGTTGCTTTCCACTCTGGTCCTTCTCCTACTACCATGGCAAATCTGTGAAAGAGTGATTCAGTGTTGAGGAGACTATCTTTTGAAGCACAAGCGCAAGGAGTTCATCATCATCAACAACATTTATTACCTTTTGGAGAGTGTTGTCTCTTAGATTGGTTAGGTGTCATTTGAGAGCCTTCAAATCTCGTGGAGTTGAACCAAGGAGTTTGTACGGGCAAGGAGATCGCCTATTTCATGAAGATCTATCCCGAGTGAGGCTATTCCTTCGTGGGCGAAAGCCATGGACATAGACAAGGTTACTCTTCATTGACCCTTCGTAGGTGTAGCCCTCCGTGGACTCGCGTAGTCTTTATGCTCCATGCATTGAAGCCTCCATCAATGTGGACGTACGATAGCACCACGTAGCGGAACCACGCCAAAAATCATCGTGTTTTCATTGCGTCTGATCTTCTAAACTCTACCCCTTTACTTTCTTGCACTTGCATGTTATTCACTACCCGCTGCCCATACTCTAGATATGCATGTGTAGATTGTATTGGTTGCCACTTAACTTGTGCTAAAATCTGCCTAAGATTCAAGAAAATTAAAAATTGCACCTTTTACCTTGTTAGTGTATATTCACTTCCATCTAGATCTATATTCTCGCCCCTCCAGCACGACAACATTTCTTATACCATATGTTGATGACATAGGGGATTGACGTAAAATTTCACCACCATTTCTTGGGCACAATGTATATTTTGTGACTAAAGCAATCATGTATAATGGTTTTATGCCTTTGGAAGCACAAGTAAAAGATCCACCAATACAAGGCGAACCTATGGTTAATCAGACATTATATTTTATGTTTTGTTCTACTTTCATGGGTTTTGACATTGACAAAAATTCCAATGTGGACAAGACATGCAGTTCTATTTAGCATCATATTGCTTCTCTCATGCCACTGGATGATCAACTTCCGAGGTTCGCTTTGTCATATTGTTGATTCTGCTAATGAGAAAACGAAACATAGAAGCATTCCAACATTTTATTTTCTAATCTACAATATCATAGACGAAGCCAACGACGCATACTCACCCGGGCATTTACAAGACACGCCTATCTCCAGCTGGTTTAGGATAACCTTTTGCCAGGGGTTCCCCTTTTTATTATTGATTTTTGAAGGGATGGCATCCTTTTTGAAAGAACGCAAATCCCTGGCGAACGATCGCCAGCGGGACGCTTGGGGTGGCATTTTACAAAATTGCCATGATAGCTTATTTAATTTACGTGTTTTTTTCTTCCGAAAACTGTGATCTAGATCGGATAGCTTTGGGGCGTTCGCTGGAATCTCACCCCCCAGTGAACGTTCTCCAGATAGCTACACTGTTTCGTTTAGAAAACAAATTTGCTTTTTGTTTTGAGACAATTCCGCGAAGCTTTATTAGTTCGTCACAATGTTTACACGGACGGACGACAGATTTCCCGGATGGCCTAACCAGACATGGCGGCCACCTCCCACGGTAAGTGCATGCTTCGCTAAATTGTGAGCTTCAAAATTGGAGCTCCTACTTTCATAGACTATATTACATGAAATGAAAGAACTAGACATATCTCTAATCTCCTGAACTATCGCACCATAGCAGGCCAAGTTACGCTTTTGGATATCGTCCACCACTACCTTGCAATCGGAAGCCACCTGGATATGTTGGATGTATAAATCATTCGCCAAAGCCAAAGCCTCCCGTATAGCCAAAGCTACCAGAGTGGGTGGGTCGGATATGAATCTGAAAACAAGTGCTGAAGCACCCAGGAAAGTACCTCCCTGATCCCTGGCAATGACGCCAATGGAGCCAAAACCATGCCTAGAGATTGCGGCATCACCGTTGAACTTCGAGTATCCTGGTGCCAGCGGGATCCAAGATGGCCTAGATTGTGGCGTGGTGTTGGCAGCAACAGGTGAAGCTTTAATATTTATCTCTCTCAGCTCCATGATGTGATGAAACCATGAACTATCGCTGGTGCTTGGAAAATATTTTCATGAGTGGCCTTTCTTCTCGCTCCCCAAATTGCCCAAAGGGTTACCACCACTCGCACAAAATCATCTTGCGACATGATCTTATGTAAGGCAAAAATCCAATCCTTTGCACTATCCTCCATATGACCACTCATTATCTCTAGTATATGATCCGGCGCTAGCACCCAGACACTGCCTGCCATAGGTCAGGAGAGGAGCGCATGTCTCCAAGTGTCCTGAGCTCCACACAGAGCACATGTATTAGTTGTAGCCATGTTACGGTGTTCCAGCAAAACGTTACAAGGGATGGATTGTCTTGCTAATCTCCAGATAAATACCCGAAGTTTTGATGGGACCTTGAGATGCCAGATAGAAGACCACTGGTTACTCTCGGCCTGGTTCCCTGACGTACCCGCTTCCTCATCAATCCAACTCTCCCTGCTTAGCTTCGTGCGCAGGATCATACGGTACGCAGACCGGACCGTGAAAATTCCCTTGGATTCCTCATGCCACGCCTAGAAATCCAAAACTGTTCGTGTACACAACGGTATTTTGAGGATTTCTTCCGCATCAAAGTGTGTAAATACTGCCCTGGCCTGAGGCTCATTCCAGGAGGCATTCGTGTTGTCTATGAGCTGTGAAACCAACAAAGGAGGGTTAGGAACAAGAGAGGTTATTGGTCGTTTGTAACTATCCCGTGGAATCCAATTATGTGTCCAAATGCTCGTACTCGTCCCATCACCAATCCTCCGAATGATTCCTTGAGCCATAATATCACGGCCATCCAGAATCGACCTCCAAATCTGAGAAGGATGTGATCCCAACTCTGCCTGTAGCAAGCTGCAGCTCGGAAAATAAATTGCCTTTAACATCCTAGCGCTCAGCGATGTATCATTTGTCTGTATACGCCATGCTTGTCTTGCAAGTAGAGCTAAGTTAAAAATTTCTAGGTCACGGAAACCCAAACCACCAAGATGTTTTGGACGTGTCATTATATCCCATGCCACCCAACTGGGCTTCCTTTTTCCTTGCTTGGATCCCCACCAAAATTGCCTGATGATCGAAGTAATGCTCTCACATAAGCCTCTTGGGGGCCTGAAGCATGACATGGAAAAGACAGGTATAGCTTGTGCCACTGATTTGATCAATATTTCCTTCCCTGCTGCTGACAGAAGCTTTTCCATCCACCCTTTAATCTTCTCCCATACCCGGTCACAGAGGTACTTGAAGGTCCCATTCTTGGAGTGGCCAACATCAGTGGGCATCCCCAAATAGCATTCACTGAGGGTTTCATTATGAACTTGTAAAGAATTCTTCACCGCTTGTCTCACCTGACCGGGGCAACCCTTGCTGAAGAAGATTGATGATTTGTCGTGATTAATTCTCTGTCCCGAAGCACTGCAATATATGTCCAACATGTTTGACACTGCAACTGCCCCCTCCACACTGTCCTTAAAAAGCAACAGGCTGTCATCTGCAAATAGAAGGTGATTAATAGTAGGCGCCGAAGGAGCCACTTTAATACCTGATAAGGACGATGACTGAGAACTGGTTTTCAGGAGGCACGAAAGGCCCTCTGCTGCAATCAAGAACAGGTAAGGGGATATTGGGTCTCCCTGTCGGATCCCTCTCGAAGGTTGAAAAGATTCAAGTTTCTCGCCATTAAACATCACCGAGAAAGAAACTGAAGTAATCATGCCAATGACTATATCGATCCACTGTCGGGAAAAACCAAGCTTTGACATTATAGCCCGAAGATAGGACCACTCTAGCCTATCGTAGGCTTTCATCATATCTAGTTTCAGAGCACATGAGCTATTACCTTTTGATCTGGAGCGTTTCGTGAAATGCAGACACTCATAAGAGGCAATAATATTATCCGTGATCAGTCTGCCTGGTACAAAAGCAGATTGTTCCTTCGAAATGATATCAGGCAAGATTACTTTCAGCCTATTTGCTACTACTTTAGAGGCAATCTTGTATAACACGTTGCACAAACTGATCGGCCTATACTGGGATAAATTTGTGGGGTTCGTTACCTTTGGAATGAGAACAAGAATAGTGTCATTGATGCATTCGGCATTCTCCTCCCCTTTTACAATTCTCAGTACTATCTTTGTAACTTCCTCACCACAAATATCCCAATGACGCTGATAAAAATGAGCCGGAAAACCGTCCGGACCCGGTGCCTTGGTTGGAAACATCTGAAACAATGCAATTTTTACCTCCTCTCTGGTATATGGCGCACAAAGGAAGCATTCATTTCCTCTGTAACCTTCCTTGGTACATGAACAAGGACCTCCTCCATATTCTGGGTTCCCTCAGACTCATATAAATTCTGGTAGAAAGCATTCACTATAGCCTTTAGCTCTTCCGGATCTGTTATCTCAGCGCCCATAGAATTATGGAGAGCTTTTATCATGTTCTTTTTTCTCCTGAGACTAGCGCGCAGGTGAAAAAATCTCGTGTTTTTGTCTCCCGCCGAGAGCCATTTCAACCTAGACCTTTGCCGCCACATTGATCTCCTCTCGATGATACATCTCTATTAATTTCTCTAGAAAACAGATTTGCTGTCCGTCGGTGGCCAGTTCTGGGGCTCCAAAACAGAGACGTGGCCCTGTGCTGTCCTTGGGTTCCCGAATTAAAAGCTGTCTCTACCGGGCCAGCCACCTACCGCGGCCCAACAATCTCACCAACCGGAGCCTAGCAAACTTTCAACACGTTGGCCCGCTACTCTTCTCCTGTCCTGTCCACCAGCCGAAACTCAGAGCTCCGAGCTCCGCCTCTGACTCCACCTCCGGCCACGGCGGGCACCATGGCGCCAACGGTGGAGATCAGGAATCTCACCTTCACCTACCCGGGAATCGACGGCAAGCCGCCGCCCGGAGCACCGCCCCTCATCGAGGACGTCTGCTTCTCCCTCGAAGCCGGTCAGCGCTGCCTTCTCGTCGGCTCCAACGGCGCAGGTAGCTCTTGGCCCCTCTCTCCCTCGCCGGCTCGTCTCGTTTCTGTCCTCCTGTTTGCGGGCTTTGATGTGGGTGGGTGCGGGGGGCAGGTAAGACAACGATACTGAAGATACTGGGCGGGAAGCACATGGTGGATCCGAGCATGGTTGGGGTCCTGGGAAGGTCGGCCTTCCACGACACGGCGCTTACCTCCTCCGGAGACCTCTGCTACCTTGGCGGCGAGGTGGGCATACAATTTAAGAATTTCATTCCTCGTCCGTTGTGCAATTGTTTTCCTTTTTCAAGACTCTGTTGTGCATTTGTGAGGCTAAACATTGGTCAAGGCGTGCGCGAATTTTGCCACTAACCGTCTTCCGATGAATTTAATTTTGTAAATTTCCCCGATGGACGCAGTGGAGGCGCGATGTTGCCTTTGCCGGCTACCAGGTGAATATACAGATGGACATTTCGGCAGAGAAAATGCTATTTGGTGTCACTGGCGTTGATCCTCAGAGAAGAGATGAGCTTATCAAGGCAAGTTCACCCCAAAATTACCAATACAAATTCATCGTTAAATCACATTTGCCATGGGGAGCTTAGTTTTCAGATTAATGATACCATGTTCACAAAACTGAAGTTTGCTATTTTAGCTTCCTTGCTTTCATGCATCAATATTCTATACTGGTTACTTATTTGTCACCCCCTTTGCCGGATTATGTGGGAATGGGTTGTGTGCCATACATGAGGACTTGAATTATCTGTTGCCTGAACTAGTGCTTCCGCAACAATCAAATTATATCCAGAAATCTCCCGTTTGTCTTGGTCATACTTGCATATTCTAACCAGTTACAGCCAATGGCATATAAACTATTTTAGCTAGCTGTATATTAAAGAACATTCCAAGTGCCTGACAATTCAGTTAAAGCATGTGCCGTGAGGTACTATACGACTGTTATCCTACAGGGATTGTAGTGTGCAATAGAGCTAATCATCACCAGTTCACCAGGCTCAGTAAGCTAGACTCTGTCTCTGTGATTGAAAGGGTGTTCAGAAAAGATTAAAATTCAAGATGTGAAACCTGTAGGTGTACTAGCTTCTAGCGAATGGCTCGCCGGTGCCGTACATATACATACACCGTGCCTGTAAAAATAATAAGCTAACCAGGACTTCCAGTCAAAAAATAAATCCAATCCACCCGGTTAGGACTATGTGGCGCCCCTGAACCTTGTGTAATGGTATGCTGGTAGAGAATACTTTTGAGGAACACCGATTGTTTGGAAGATCCTTTCGAGATGTAAAAGAACAGGTGTGCAACTTCGAATTGCAGATAGAACAACAAGAAGAGATTAAAAAAATCAAGTCTGTGTGTTATGTTTCTTGGGGAAAGTACTTGTGTTACCCTACCCATGTAAATCATTGATCTATAAATTAGGAACTAGGACATAGCATTTCGTATGTTGGTCGTATGATCTACTCCCTCCGTCCGAAGAAACTTGTCCCAAGCTTGTCCTTCAAATGGATGTATCTAGCACTAACTTGATGCTAGATACATCTATTTGAGGGACAAGCTTTTTCGGACGGAGGGAGTATAAATTAGGAGCTAGGACATACTATTCTTAGAGCAACTCCAAGGGCACTCCTCAAACCTCCCCCATATGTCCGGGCGAACAGTTCGGACACAGAAGCACCCTCCCAAAGGGCCTCCCCGAACCTGCCCTGTATGTACAGACTGTCCGGACCTCGCCAGACCAAGCCCATATATGGGGAGGAAATGGGGCTGTCCGGACATGTCCGCCATGCCCGGCCTGCCCCAGACGCATATGTCCAAACAATTTGGGGATAAATCAGGGAACACCGTTAAAGTCCGGATGTTTCTGCGGACAAATGGGGTGCCAAATTTTAGGTTTGCCCTTGGAGATGCTCTTACACTTAAATTATGTAAGCAACTAGGGCATAACATTTCGTTTGTTTGTCCTAATCATAAACCATTACACTTACTCTCATGTCCTACATTATTAAACTTTTCATGTTGCAGATTTTGGATGTTGACCTTACCTGGCGGATGCACAAGGCATCAGATGGTCAGAGGAGAAGAGTCCAGATTTGCATGGGACTTCTCAAGCCATTCAAGGTTTGTTTTGCCTTGCTTTGTCACCAAAAGATCAATCAAGTTCTCAACTTTGTGTGCACACAACAAGATTTTCATAAGTAAAAATGCAATGCAGGTTCTTCTTCTTGATGAGATAACAGTTGATCTTGATGTGTTGGCAAGAGCAAATCTGTTGACATATCTAAAGAAGGAATGTGCGGAACAAGGTGCAACAATTATCTATGCCACACATATCTTCGATGGCCTGGATGACTGGCCAACTCACATTGTGGGTTCCCTCACTCATACTTTACAAGATCATGAAATTTATGCAGACTATTAACACCTATTGGCGCCATTCGGTTTCAGGTCTATGTTGCTCATGGGAAGTTGCAACTAGCGCTGCCATTAGAAAAGGTGAAAGAAATGAGCCAGTTATCGCTCATGGTAAGTAGCATCAATGTGAACAAAAATATGCTTTAATTAGCACATCAAGAATGTTCATCAGATTTTGGTCCATTTGCATTTCAGAGAACAGTAGAGCGCTGGCTGAGGAAAGAGAGGGACGAAGACAGGAGGAAGAGAAAGGAGCGGAAGGAGAAAGGCCTCCCGGCATTCGACAAGGTCATTGAGGGGAGCAGAGTAGTGAACAACGGGTGGGCAGCAGGAAGGCTCACTTCGACGATAGCCGGGGAAGATAACTTTTCTTTCAGTTCAAACAGCGTTCTTCGGTAGTAATCCCACACTGCACTTTGGTTCTTGAGATGATGAATAACAGTCCTATAGCACCACACTCGAGGGATTTTGGCGGTAACAGCAACATTCTTGCACAAAAGGAACAGAGAATTTGACAAACCATGCACCCCTGCTGCATGTATACGACAATGTACTCTGAATCTATGATACTGGGCGTCGATTATTATTGTTTGATTTTTTTTCTGCATATATTATGTCTCTATTTTAGTCACTTGACTTGACATACCTTCGCCTAGCTAAAATTCAAAATATTCTCGGTGAAATAGGAAAGGAAGAACCATTGGAAATGCCCAGTAGGGTTGGCCTATTAGTTCTCCTTATTAATTTGCAGCCTAAGGGCAGCATCTCCAACGCTGACTTCACCTCAAAAAAGAAAAAAAGAAAACTCCAACGCTGACCTCAAACCGTCCGGACTGAGTTGTCTGCATTCGGTTTGCCGTCCAACGCAGTCCCACATCGGTCTGTCGATGTGTTAGCCTGTCCGTTTACTCGCAAACCGGAAGGAAACTCGCGGCAGTCCAGATAGTCGACATGTAGGATCCTCACACCCCGGCCTACTCA